>NC_142953.1:8875093-8895093 GCF_046866305.1 Octopus bimaculoides
GCGCGTGACCGGTGTGTCATTGCGGAGTCGGATGTCTCGGAGGTGTTCCGCGAACCGGTCAGCCAAGTGGCGTCCCGTTTGCCCGATGTATATAAGGCAGAGAGAGCAGGAGATGCAGTAGATGACATTGATAGAAGTGCAGGTAAAGGAGTCGGTGATATCATAGGGTCGATGATGGGTGCCGGTGAGGAGGGTAGTGTCGGAGAGGTAAGGGCAAGTGTGGGAGCAGGGGAACGAGCCGGGTTGAGACGTTGGGTTAGGGAAGAAGCTGTGGACCACGAGGTCTCGTAGGTTGTGGGCTCGTTTGAAGGAGGGGAGAGGTCGGTTAGAGAAGATGTGCGAAGAGGAGGGGTCGGACTGGAGTTGCCGGAAGGCTCGGAGAATGGTACGTTGGTAAGTTTGTTCCCATACGTTATGACAACGGTTTTGAGACGATGAAGAGAACCAACTTCTTAAATCCGGGATCCAGCGTAATTTTATGAGTTTAAGTATCTGCACCTGGAATAACTCCCCTTATGACGCATACTTACCCTTTCCTTTCGTTATAAAGATCAAGTGTAGCCATATTGTGTTTCAGGAAGCGTCACTTTTGGCAAAAACTTTTATAAGGACGGTAACTTGTTACATAAAAATGTTGTTTGTGGTGAGTTACTTCCTTAAGTACTTTTGGAGTAGCTGGAAATAGCAAAAGTGAAGGACATACATTCTTGCATGCATACATATGTATATACATATATATACACACACACACATAGAGAGAGAGAGAGAGAGATAGCGATACGTACATACATGTATGTATATATATATGTGTGTGTGTATAAATGTGTGTATCTCTCTCTCTCTCTAAATATATATATATATATATATATATATATATATGTGTGTGTGTGTGTGTGTGTGTGTGTGTGTGTGTGTGGTGAAGGACTTAAAAATATATAGCTACTGAAGAACGAAGGGCGTAAATTGCTATATGAAAATGAGTATGGAAATATTGTTATATTATATGCGTAGCTGAGGTCAAGCGCGTCTATTAAAAGTTGAGTTTGTCTCAAGCCTAGGGACTTATTATACTGGAAATTACCTCAGTTTCCGTTGTATGTAAATGACTGAAAATACAAGGTTTCCTCGTGGACAAAGCAGCATTCCGTCGCTGTTTTAAATCCGCAGGTGCTCCATGGTAATCATATTCAGTTGAGTATACTGAGACAACTGTAAAAATAAAGCGATGTCTCACTGAAAGTCACAACTAGCATCCTAGAATCGAACCCATGACGCCAAAGCCACTACACCACTCACACATATAATGCAAATGTTTGTATTTTTCAGCTTATTTCCATGTAACAGTATAAATCAGAGGGTTTCCAAAATTTTTCGCGCCACCACCACCATACACCACCATAGTCAGAGACCACTTTCTGTATCAAATTCAAACAACTGTATTTCACAAATAAAACTTAACCAAATTAACCCTTTATTTGGGATCTTTTTCTTACATCTATCGCCTCCTTTTAGCAACCCCATTATCACCCCCTCTGTTCTTCAGTACCGTCCCCCAAGGGCTGGATCTTCCCCCCACCCAGTTGGGAAGTACCGCCCACTTTAGGCGCCACTGGTATAGTTCAAATCCCAAATATTTATCAAAAGCAAGCACGTGTCAGTTGAAATTCTTCGATTTTAACCTATCAATAGACACCCTAGAATTGACTGTTAGAAATAAGCGTCGTCGATATCGACCGAGGACGAATTTAGTTTATATTCATTTATATGTGCATGAATATAAACACATATTTCAAAGGTACTGGGTCGGTCCAAGTTGTTATTACAATCACATCTGTATGTTGTGTTGCATAACATAATCTTAAATAATTCCAATTAATTCCCTTAATCTTTGAAATATTTTAATCCCTTGTCATCTAATTCAGCGTAGATTTACTCCAATTTAAACTGTCTTCTCTCTGGTCTCCTTTTAAACCAATCATTAGCAACGTAATTGATCTCTGGAATGGAAAGAAAAGTATTATTTAAGCTATTTAGGTTGGTCTATGTATGTATGTATGTATGTATGTCATTATGCAGTTATATTTCAAGATTTCTTGCCAATAAAGAAAGAACTGATTTCTAACCTAAATCCAAGGCTCCCTCGTTGGAATTGCAACAACATCAACAGGGTATATATGTGTGTATATGTGCAGTATTTGGAATCAGTGCATGTGCAGATTTATACAGTTGCATGTCTAGATGTGCGCATATATACTTAAATGGCAAACTTCTGAAAAGTTTTACAGAATTTTACAATTCCAGTGATGGCTTCAATCTATACTCGCTGGATCAGCAGTGTGTTACATATCACAGTACGCCAATAATTACAGGTATAAACCTGAACTTGTAATCTGGGTAGAGTAACTAGATTTCTCAATAGTTCAACGTAGGTATTTTCTTTTGCTTACCAACCACGTAATTCCAGATTCAGTCCCTCTTCGTAGCACCTCGGGCAAGTGTCTTCTATTAAAACCTCAGGCGACCAATGCCTTGTAAGTGGACTTCGCAGACTGAAACTGAAAGAATCTCGTCGAAGAGTGTAGACTTGAAACGTCAAAGATTTTTCAATTGTTCCTGAGCGCCAAACTAATACACCTGCTTCTTGTTCCTTCACCTGACTTCAGCTTTTGTTTTCTGTAAATTTGAACTGTATGTATGTATATATATATATATATATATATATGTGTGTGTGTGTGTGTGTGTGTGTGTGTGTGTATGTATATACGCGTGTATATATGCGAGTAGGTATATATATATAGGTACTTATGATATATGTACATTTTACGTATGTGTGACTGTGTATGTATGTGTGCATGTATATGTATATGTACCCATGTATGTTTCTATATTTGTATGTGTGCATATATATGTATGTGTGTACGTGTATGTATGTATATCTAACTATGAGTATATGTATGCATGTATGAAAACAATATACATCATGTTTTTCAAACATAATTAATCTTCTGCTGTGAAGATATAACACTTAGTTAAACAACTGTTGTATGCGAGGTATTCTTCTATGATGGTTGTCTTTGGTTGTTGGCTGCGTGTAAAATACAAACAATTAACAGGAGATTTATTTACTGAGCATTGTGTCTGCCGGGTTGGTCTTCGGATGAAGAGTAAAAACAAAGATTTATACACACTAGGACAGACAAGACTCTGGGCTCCATGACAAAATACTTGGTGCGTATAGATCTGTTTGACTAGGCCATCACAACTGGAGAAATATTGTACTACACTCGTGACGGCAAATCTGTACCTCCAAGCTGTATGGTTGGAGAATGGAAACATGAGTATGAAGTTGTTAAAACCCCTGCCTCGGAATTCTGTATCTAGAACCGGCTTGAGATTGAAATGAGAATGGGGATGGAATTGTCACCGCTATAGCTTTGACATTCTGAAGTATGGCACTAAAAATTCACACTCTTATAAGCCTCATTAGAAGGTTATAGGAAGTCGAATCAAGTAATGGCTCGGTGCTGCTTGGTCATTTAATCGGCCGACCATGTGAAATGACTGTGATTAAAGCTTGACGCTTACTCAACTATTCAGCGATTTGGTTTCGAATATGTTACACTACAGAAGCAATATAAGCTCTTGTTAGTTTCATATTAAATAAAACTCCTCACAAATAGTAAGTTCAATTATCAACTACCAAAGTGAAGGAAAATATATGTTCTTCTGCAAAACTTTAGTACAGAAAGTGCTCGTAATCGGGCAAATATTTACATATTGGATACTAAGTTACAGGCCACAATTTAATAACAGAAATTACCAGCACAGCATGGTTTATAGTCAATATATGTTTATATGAAAATCATGTACCATGTCTTAAATAACTATACATATAGCCATGCTGTGAAAATATATAACCTGTGGATAGATGAGAAATTCATATATAATTATGGTATTTTGCTACAAATATCAATTTGGTGTAATAATAGATAACCGTATGGTTGCATGTGAAGGATACGATTTTTCACAATAGAACTCTCCATATAAAAATAAGGCTTAGAAGAATTATAATGATGTACAGCATTCGAAGATTTTCACAAATTATTCTCTCTTTCTTTGTCTTTCACAAATACGCACACGTGTGTGTATGCGAATACGTGTGTATGTGAATTTGTGTGTATACGTTTGTGCGTGTGTATACGTTTGTGAGTGCGCGTGCATAGCGCACGCTCGGCCATCGAAGTGACGGGGATCTTCTAGTCATCCTTAAAAATGGCTGATAACTTCTGCTCTGACTTTGTTTAGAGTGAAGATGAGTTGCGTACTGTCAACCTCACTTTCTCATCCGTAACCATCTTCAATCTAGCAAGACCACGTCAAAACGACTGAGCATGGAGACAGACGCAGTGGATGACCAAGTTGTCTTGCTTGCCTCATCCGGCTCTCTGCACACCACAATGCATTGCTGCAAACGTCTCCACCTCCGATGAACCTTGAAGGATTCTTGCGTGGAAACCGCTGGATCCACTCTTCACATACATAGGCATATGAGCCCTTATATGCAAATAACGTTATGTCGAGGGATTATTGTTTAACATGGATTTTTTTTCTCTCATCCGATGAGCTAGCTTAATATCTGCATTAATTTAAAGAGTGTTTATATTAATGCGGACATGAAATTAATTTACTTATTATAAAATACAATAAAATAAATACTTTATGCATGTTTTAAGTTGCGAAACAATTGTTGTGATATAAGAATTTCCAATGGTTAAATAAATTTTATCATACTATTTTCACTCGTTATTTATAACTTTATATGCTCCTTATGGTTGTCACTTGTATTATACTATATATTGTATGTGATTTGGAGAATGATACGTTAAGGAGCTTTTTTATGAGCACCATCGGATTAGTTGAATCCATATATTGTGACTTAAATTTACACAAACACACACACACGTATATATATATATATATATATATATATATATATATATTTCGTATGTGTATTTCGTGTGCAAGATTCTTGATGTGGATACGTGTGTTGAAAGAAATACAATTAAACCTTGGGAGAGGCATTATGCCGGTAATAAACACACGCACTGGTTCAGTCCTTTATTAATTTATAAACAGTATTTAGTTTTTTTGTTAAATCATTTCATTGCACTCTTGCAATCTCTTCAGTAACTTGTCGCTCTACTTCCATTTATTTAGATATATACGATGAACTTCTTTCAGTTTCCATCAGCCAAACCCACTCACAAGAGACTTTGGTCGGCCTGAGGCTATAGTAGAAGACACTTGCTCGAGGTGCCACGCAGAGAGGCTGAACCCGGAACCATATGGTTGGGAAGCAAGCTTCTCACCACACAGCCACTCCTGCGCCCGCTTTTGTTCAAATCCAATTTACACAGCCCCCTCCCATCATCCCCGTCGTTTAACTCCAGTCAAACTCTTTATCCCACTTATGTCTAACTTTAACGAAACTTCTCACACCCTTTGTACTAATAACTCCAATAATCCCAATTAACTTATAATTATTTCTTTCTAGTTAAGATCATGTTTGATTACAATAATTAACGAACCTTGAGTAGTTTCTCAACGACATCTAGCATTCAAAGCTGCCATTTTCTCGATCACCACTACCATCATCTCCCCTAATTGCCCGTCTACCACTCCTTTTACTCCTTTCTCTCTCTTGACCCTACTTTTCCCCGCCTTTCTCTTTCTCTCTCTCCGTATCCCTCTTTCTCCCTCTATCGCTTTCTCACTCCCTTGTCCTACACAAACATCTCAGAAGTATTAGGTTGCCCTAGAAGTTCGTTCCTCTATCTAAGCGAAAATAAAACAAGTTTTAAAGACAAGGCGATTTATTCAATCAGTGATATAATTGCTGTTCCGTTCCAGTATCTTCTGGCATCACGTTGACATTATTCTCTGCTCAAAGAATTTCCTGTCATTACTGGCGAAAACCTCTTCCAGGTGAATGTTTACATACTCTTCAGAGTTGAAGGTCTGTCCATTCAATGAATTTTAAAGAGATCGAAACTGGCGGAAGTCTGGAGACACAAGGTCGGGTGAACATGGAAAATTTGGCAAAACTTCCCAGCCCAACTCAGCAACGTCTGCAAAAGTGTGTGCAGTCTGGCACTGGCAAGATGGATATAATAAATCGGTTGATTTGTCTAGCTGGTCACAGATTCATCCAATTGACGGTCCTGTTCATGGGAAGAGAAACAAGTTAAAATTCCGCTGCTTTCTTGACTTTTTTTAAAAGGTAAAAGCATGAAGTGTCGATAACGTTCGTTTTGGTTTTCCATTTTCAGGATGATTACAAGCACACAAAATTCACCTTGTCTCATCGTAAGTTCGCGTCGAACCACGTTGAAGTGTCAAGTATCGAACGAACGCGCATGCGCAAAGGACAGAATGAGGTTAACTTTTCATTAGATTGCTTAAAATTTAGTTCGACAAAACCGAACGGACCTTTTGGACAACCCAATAAGGACTATCATTTTTGAAAGATTTCTTTCTTTCTTCTTTGATTATTTGCTGGTCGAAAAAGAAGTTTCCTTCTATCTTAGTGGTTCTCAACTATTTCTTACCCATGGGCTCCTTTCATTCCTGTTTTACTTTCAGTTTCCGTCTGCCTAATCCACGCACAGGGCTTTGGTCGGCTTGAGGCTATAGTTAAAGACACTTGCGCAAAATGTCACGCAATAGGATTGAACCCAGAACCATTTGGTTGGGTAACAAACTTTGTACCATACAGCCAAGCCTGCGCGCATGCGCGCACACACATATATCTCTTTTACTTGTTTCAATCATAAGACTTTGGCCATGCTGGAGAACCGCCTTGAAGAATTTTTAGTCGAATGTATCAAGCCCAGTACTTACTTCTTAAAAGCCTAGTACTTATTCTACCAATTACTTTTTGGTGAACCGCAAAGTTACGATGACGTGAACACACCACCGCCGGTTGTCAAGTGGTGGTAGAAGGACAAACACAGACACACACAGAGATATATACACATATATACGACGGGCGTCTTTCAGTTTCCGTCTACCAGATTCACTTACAAGGACTTGGTTGGCCCAAAGCTATAGTAGAAGACACTTGCCCAATGGTGCCACGCAGTGACACTAAACCCGGAACCATGTAGTCGGGAAGCAAACTTCCTACTACACCGCCACGCCTATATATATCTATCTGTATGTGAGGGAGTATGTTTATATATGTGTGTGTGTGTGTATTTGTTTTTGTATGTATGTATGTGTGTATGTATAGGAGTTATTTTGTAACTCTCTGCGGTAATGATTTAATCCGTAGATTTCATCAAGTTATAAATTATCTTTCCGATGCGTTATCTATTTTTAAGAAGACAGATTTATGGAAATTGACTTGACGTTAGAACGGAATTAAATTATATTAAGTTTTACTAATAAGGCAAGCTAACTGATTATGTAACAGTCGAATTATTTTTTCTAAAATGAAGACGTTTAGTGACTGGGTAGTATAGGTGAGAGTGGTTAAGAGTGTAGCGATGGAATAAAATAGATAAACTATGTATTGTATATGAATTGCATAAGCAAAGCATTTTGTCAGGCATTTGAACAGTTGACAGGGAGTAAGTTTGCGATAACTTTTTTAGTCTTTTTAGAGAAATAGAAAATGAAAACAAACAAAAAAAGAGAGAGATGGAAAATAAAGGGGGGAGAAAAAAATTGAGTGGGCGAGAGGAAAAGAGTAAACACGAAAGAAGATGGAGAATACAAATGTATAGTGGAAAACGATACAAAGTGTCTGTTTGTCAAATAACAGAAATGAAAATAAATCTTCGTGTTTTATCGATGTTCACCAAAACAACTAAAAGAAATTGCTGAATTGTTTTTGCATAAAGAGTTCATATGAAGGGAGATAAATTACTTTTAGGTATTATTAAGATTTTGTTATTGTAAACATATCCGCGTAAATACATTTATAAAAGATAAATAATAGATTAATGAAGAAACTTTAAAAAAAGCAAAAGTAAAGTGACAGCAAAATGTGCTTTAGAATTAACAAGTCATAGAATTTTAAGTTAAAGTAAAATTAAATTGTATTGTAAATGTATGTAAATTGAAATGGAGAATGCTGGTTTTAGAAAAATGAATAATTTATAACTGAATAAATTAAAACAGTTTATAGTAACATAGCTAAAAGGGAAAGTGACTTGGATACAATATTGGCTTAAATAGCTGATTGAAATGATGTTTCTTTTTTCAAATAAGGACGTTAAGAAAATTTTTTAAAAAATATATGAGGGAAGCAAGGAAACTAATATCCCAACCACAGGGTTCCGGGTTCCACTACTCTGTATTTACACTTCTACACTTAAGGTGCTTCGTTTGACTGGAAAATAATACATTTGCATTGCAATATTTAATAGAAATTTCCAGAAAAACAAAAGACGAAGACAGATGTATGAACAACAAGCAAGTGTATTAGTTTGACGCTCGGGAAAGTGAGAACGTGTTTTACATTTCGAGCCTACGCTCTTCAACAGAAAGGAACACGAGGAAATAAACAGAGAGAGAATTAAAAAAAAAAAACTAATTACCTGTCAGCAAACCGGTAAACGTTTGGAGAAATACCTTACTGATTATTATATGTGTATATATATATATATATATATATGGGAGGGGGGTGTTCGTCGCTCACCAGCGCTTGACATCCTGTGTTGGTGTGTTTACACGTTCCCGTAACTTAGCAGTTCGGCAAAAGACAACTGATAAGAATAAGTACCAGGCTTAAAAGAAAAATAAATACAGGGGTCGATTCATTCGGCTAAAAGACAAAAAATTCTTGAAGGTGGTGCCCCAGCATGGCCACAATCTAATGACTGAAACAAGTAAAAGATGAACGAGGAAAGATAAACTGAAGTAAAAAAATTCAGAAAGGTAGAATGGTTAGTTTGTTATATCTGGGTAAAGGGGGAAAAATGTGTTTGTAAAATGAGCTGTGAGTTTAAAATATTAATAAGCAATTAATGGTGAGTGGGAAGTGAAAATTAATCAAGTGGGATATTTAAATTAAATACATGTGCATATTTATGGGATTAAATGTTAATATAGGAAAGAGATATTGTATTAATTCAACAAGGGTATTGCACTGATGTGTATGTGCGTGCGTTTGTGTATGTGCGTGCTAAATGTTATATAGTGAAATTGCAGGGAAATGATAAGCAGAGAGGATAAGGTAAAGCTTGAAGAGAGATCATACCATGTTAGATATTTACGTATGTAGCTAAAAGAAGGAATTGGTTAGAGATTAGTTAAGGCAGATTAGTGTAGGTTAATTATATTTTGGGCCATGGGGGATTGTGCAATTTCGGTGTAGTTAGTTAATTAAAACAAAAAATTAGTTTCGATTACATAAATGTATGGGAGAGCATTACCATAGCTATAGACAGTAGTTTCGTAACAGGTCATAACTATGGCGCTCCAGTATTTACTTTTATCTTCTGCTTGCTACAGTCATTGGACTGCGACCATGCTGGGGCACCGCTTTTGAAAGGTTTAATCGAACAAATTGAGCCTAGTACTGATTTTCTTTTCTAAGCCTGGTGCTTAATCTATTGTTCTCTTTATTTACCAAACTGCGAAGTAACGTGAACGAAAACAAACCGACACCGGTTGTCAGGCTGTGGTGGGAGACAAAGAGAAACGCGCATGCGCAAACATAAAAACACGTACACACATTCAAACATACATGTACAACTCAAGGCACTCCAACACAACATATACACATATGTCCCGAGAATTTTCGAAAAATATGAGACACAGGGGTGGTTATGTGGTAAGAAGTTTGATTCCCAACCACATGGTTCTGGGTTCAGTCCTACTGCATGGCACGCTAAGCAAGAGTTTTCTACTGAAGCTTCAGGCGAACTAAAGACTTTTGAGTGGATTTGGTAGGCACGGAAACTGAAAGATGCGCATCGTGTACACACACATACATATATATATATATATATATATATACGTGTATGAAGTAATGTTTATTCTTTTAGTTTTCTTTCAGCAAAACTAAATATGTTTCCACGCTCAAAACGTACCCCATTTTTCGATAAATATATTTTCAAATCATGTCGGGAACATATAACAGGTTTTTCTCCTTTTGCAAGCATAATATATATGTTTTGCTGTTTGTAGATCGTTGGTGTTGTTCTTAAGCAAGGAATATCACTGACAGATAATCAATACTGTTAGAAACCAATATTACGAACAAACTCGACGGAGGCAATTTTTCCTAAATATTATTAAGATGAGTGCATCCAGATGGAAGCTCCTCGAAGACACTCCTTGTAAATCTAACCGGATATCCAGCAGGTTTCTCGTCGAGTTTGATGACAGATAAAGAATTAATGAACACACTTGATAAATATTGAAAGAATATCAAATTTATAGGGAGCTATGTGGTAGTTACACGTTTCCGGGTTAATTTCCACAACGTGGCACTTCGGGTGAGAGTCTTCAACTATAGCTCCGGGCTCACCAAAGCCTTGTGAGTGGATTTGGTAGAAGGAAACTAAAAGAAACCCATCATATATATATATATATATATATATATATATATACATGTATTAGTGTGTGAGCGCGTATATCCATCGTGTGAGTATATATATATATATATGTTAACATCCAAACTTCACCGGTTTAATCTTGTATATCGCATGTGCCCCCCCAGCTGGACGGGACGCCAAGCCATCGCAGCGTTACTCATTTTTGCCAGTTGGGTGGACTGCAGCAACGTGAAATGAAGTGTTTTGCTCAAGAACACAACGCGTCGCCCGGTCCAGGAATCGAAACCACGATCATGATGCTAATACCTTAACCACTAAGCCACGCGCCTCCACACACACACACACACACACACACACACACACACACACACACACACACACACACATACATATACACACACACACACACACACACACACACACACACACACACACACACACACACATATATATATAAAAACACCGTATTTTAACGTATATAAGGAACCCTCGAGTATAAGAGGCACCCTAATTTTGAGGGCTTAAATATAGAAAAAAAGGTCTTGTAAGGGAGTATAAGAAACTCCCATATATTTTTAACCTAATTTTTCACAAAAGGGTTCTTTATACACGTTAAAATACGGTGTATATATATATATATATATATATATATATATATATATATATATACATACATGCATATACATACAACCGCACACATTCACATACATATATATATATATACATATGTCCGTCTTTGCGTTTGCGTTTGTATACCACTACCGCTTGACAGCTGATGTTGGTTCGTTTATGTCCCCGAGATTTTGCGGCTCGACAAAAAGAAACCGACTGGATAAGTGCCACACTTAAAAAAGAAAGAAACATGTACTGGGGATCAATTGGTTCGGCTGAACCCTTCAAGACGGTGCTCCAGTATGGTCGCAATCCCATGACTAAAACAAGTAAAAGATAAAAGAGAAGATTAAAAGTACCGTAATAACAATAACAACATGAAAAGAGTGAGAACAGTTATGTTTCGATGGATAATCGCCATAACTACTAAATCTACACCAATCTAACGGGATTTGACAATATCAGAATCTCTAAGCCGTGAGGATTTGGGGAAAAGCCCTTACATAGGCGAGAGTTATTTCAATAGATAACAAAAAATGTAGTTCGCAAAAAGCCTCGTTCTCGTAAAGACAGGAAGCTTCGGATAGGTATATATATATATATATATATATATATATATACACACATACCGAACGTAGATAAGCGGGATTACGAATATCAGAATTGCAGATTACCACTTCATGTGTGTGTATATAAAACGATAAGTGACTTAGGACCGTTTACGCTTATCGCTTATTTCGTATATATATATATATATATATATATATATATATATATATATATATATATATATATATATATATATATATATATATATATATATATGAAATGAACGTAAACGGCCCTAAGTCACTTATCATTTTATATATACACAGAGGGGAATATGGAATAAGTTAAATGAAAATCATAACTGATTCTCCTGCATTTTCTTTTACTCAAAACCAGGAAGTTTTCAGCACCCCTTCGTACGTACATATATACATACATGCATACTATGTATGGATGCGTTACTAGAAAGCTCCGTGATGGATGGTAGAAACATCGATCATGAAAGCAGTTTATTATGGACCAATGGCCGGATTACTACCTCCACTTTGAAGGGTATGCGTTTGCAATCCAGGAACAGGAAATATCAACCAAATACCTGATGCACAAAAGGGATAGAGATGCAGTTAAAGCCGTAAAATGTGACACCCGATGGAGACTTTGTGGAGTTCACCCTAACCCTAACCCACATCATATGCAGTTGTCCGAAAATGTCATCGCGGTATTTTTACCGATGAGACATGATGTTGTAGCTAGGACATTTTATAGGAAGGATAATCCCGAGGACGAAGAAATAAGAACCCACAATATGGTAGAAGCCGTAGCCACTCATAAAAAAAAGGAGTACCGGTGGAATGTCCCAGTGAAGACCCCAATAAAATGTAAGCACAACAGACCTGATATAATGATTTGGGATAGAGAAGAGAAACATACATGCATACATACAAAAATACCCTGTTGTTGATGTTGAAATTCCAATGAAGGACTCTTGGTTCTAGGTTAGAAATCGGTTCTTTCTCTATTGGCAAGAAATCTTGAAGCAAAATGAATAATGATATGCATATAGAAGCCATAGCCACTGATAATAAAAATGAGTACTGGTGGGCTGTTCCAATGAAGACCTCAATAGAATGTAAGCACAACAGACCCGATATAATGACTTGGGATAAAGTTTCCTGTACCTTGTATGTAAGTTCCAATAGTATTTAAAATTGGTCATTCCAAGCATAGAGTTTGTAAACCGTGTTACTGGATCGAGATATATTTGTACGTCTGTGTTTATTCCCCGCCCCCTCATACTTGACAACGGAATGTTCGTGTGTTTACGTCCCCGTAACGTGGCGATTCGGCAAAAGAGTCCGATAGAATACGTACTAGGCTTACAATGAATAAGTCCTGGGTCGATTTGTTCGACTAAAGGCGGGGCTCCAGCATGGCCGCATTCAATGACTGAAACAAGTAAGAGAATAAAAGAGTATATACAGAGAGACAAAGACAGATACAAATATACATACATATATATATATATATATATATATATATATATATATATATATATATATATATATATATATATATATATATATATATATATATATATATATATATATATATATATATATATAATAAAGAGAGTGAGAGAGAGAGAGAGAGAGAGACTGATAGATTGATTGATTTTATTCACTCACTGTACACTGTGTATAGTCTATCCAACGTACATCATCTCGCCTCTTTGTCTCATCCGCCATATTTATGTAGTTTACACATACTAACACTACGGTCCTAGAAATCCAGCTGTTTTACCTATATACATAATATTGCCACAAATATTGAATTATATAATAGTGGCAACTTCCTGTCTATTACAGAATACCGGAAGTGTGTTGCTATCCTGTGAGTGGCAACACTTCCGGTGCACTCCGCCTCTATTAATATTGATCGTTTTTTACAGTTTTTGTCATTCGATTGCTTTTTGTTTTGTTTTGTTTTGTTTTGTTTTTTTTGATGCCTTTGTTTATTGATGCTGCTGCTGTTTTTGTCCCTCTGAGAATTCAGTCTTTTTTGATACATGAAATAATACCACCTTCTTGGGTATTTGGCACGTATATCCTCTGCTCCTCTCTCTCACTTTTTATGTAATTAGATAGATAGATAGATAGATAGATAGATAGATAGATAGATAGATGCATACATACATACATACATACATACATACATACATACATACATACATATATGTAATTATAATTATATATATATATATATATATAAAATTATAAAGAAAAAGAAAGAAAACGAGGAGAGACAATATACATGCAAATATATATATATGTATGTATGTATGTATGTATGTATGCGTATGTATATATATATCTATCTATGCACACTCGCACACATGCATGACTATATATCTGGCTGTGTGGTAAGAATTTTCTTTCGCAACCAAATGGTTCTGGGTTCGGTCTTCCTCGGTCACGAGTGGACAGCCATCATGTATGTATGTATGTATCTATCTATATGGAGATGCAAGCGCAGCCCAGTCCGCAAGAAGTTTGTTTTTTCACTAGTTGCTCCGAGAGTTCAAACCCACTCTGTGACACTTCAGTTTTCTGTCTTTTACTGTAACTTAATATTGACCATCCATTGTAAACAGTTCGGAAGCTCGCGATATATGTGCGTGTATGTGTATGTGTTTATGTGTGCGTGTATATATATTTCTAAGCTGAGGGTAAAAATAAAGCAACCCTGCAAAGCACAACTAATCTTTACACATAGACGCACAGAATTGCATCAAATCCAGAACTACTTACCTCCCTTACACATAATCTTTTTTACTAAGGGACTAATAGACTTGACACCGTTCATAAAAAGCCTTACCTTCTTTTTGATTTCCAATGTGCATTTTCTTTTATTTTTCTGCTTACTTTCCCCTTACATTTCCACGTATAGTTTCTATTTTGTTTTTTTAACATATTTCTATTATATATTATATATATACATATTTATATTATGTACATATATATATGTATATGTATGTATATATAGATAGATAGATAGATAATACAAATGATATATGAACATATGCATGTATATATATATATATATATATATATATATATATATATATATATATATATTTCTCCGTGTTTTTCTCCTTGTCTCCGTATTCTTTCTGTTGAAGAGCGTAGCTCGAAACGTCAAAGACTTTCCGTATTCCCGAGCGTCATACTAATATATACTTTTGTTATTTACACCACCTGTCCTCGTCTGTTGTTATTTTTTGTATATTCTCCCATATATATATATATATATATATATATATATATATATATATATATATATATAGGCACAGACATTCGACGGTCTTCTGTACAGTTTCCGCTTGCCAGGATTGCAAAGTGGAAAAGTGGACTTCTTAAACCCCTCCTCTCTTTCCCTCTCTGTCTTTACCGCTCACTCTCTCCCTCCCTCTCTTTCTCTCTCACTCTCTCTCACAGGCAAACACACACACATACACACATACAGGCGTGGGTATACGCACACGAACACTTATAAGTGTACATATGTATATGTATATATATATGTATATGTATATACATATATATACATATATATATGTATATGTATAATATATATATATATATATATATATATATATATATATATATATATATATATATATATATATATATATATATATGTCTGTACATACATACATGTACATGTGTATGTACATATAGATGCATATATATATATATACATATGAATGTGGATGCGTATGTAGTACATATATACATATATAAAACCGTGTATGCATACAAATATATGTATATGTGCATGCATATGTGTGTGAGTATGTGTGTGTGTGTGTGTGTGCACGCGCGCTCGCATGTGTACTTACAATTATATATATATGTCCGTACGATGAGAGAGTTTGTGTGTTTGAATGTGTGCTGTGAATGCTTATGTGTGCATGTTCGTGTGCATACGTAGGCGTGCGTGTGCGTATGTATACATATGTATTCCTTATACGTACGTACGATAAATTTTACCAGAAGCTTGCTAACTAGATTATTTCTGCCGTTTATATTCCCAACGTTCAGTGACACAATGTGAATCCTGACAGAAAACAACAGCGAAATCAGTCCGTTATTATTAAAGTAAAAAAATCCTCTCTATCTACACTGGATACTTAACAAGGTTCCAAGGTACATTTATCTCAATTTCATTCTTCGGGCGTATAACCAGCTTCTCCAAGATTTCTTGTTGAGAACAACCTCCAGCAATATTCCTCTTTGCTTCTTCTTTGCAAGGAAATCACGCAAAATCGTTATGACATCGCATAGCTTACAATATGGCTTCTGTATTCATTCTTCTTCGGCACCGTCGTCGTCATATATATATATATATATATATATATTTTTTTTTTTTTGTGCGGTTTTTCATTTTCTGCTGGCTCAATAATAATAATAATAATAATAATAATAATAATAATAATAATAATAATGATGATGATGATGATGTTTTCAAATTTTGGCACAGAAGCCAACAATTTAGAGCGAGGGGTAAATCAATTACATCGACCTCAGTATTTGCCTGATACTAATGAAAGGCAGAATCGGCCTCGGTGGAATTTGAACTTAGAACGTAAAGACGGACGAAACGCCTCTAAGCATTTTGTCCGGCATACTCACGATTCTGGCAAAAATCTTAGTAAAAATCTTGAGAAGTACATGGAACAAATAGGGGCTGCAATAAGGGTGGAGCACTTGCAGAAAACAGCACTGCTTAGAACCGCTCGGATACTCCGGGAGGTGCTCGAAAAATAAGGGGAGGGGATAAGTCAATTGCATCGACCCCAGTGTGTCACTGGTGCTTAATTTATTGACTCCAAAAGGAAGAAAAGCAAAGTCGACCACTGCGGAATTTGAACTCAGAACGTGGCGGTAGACGAAATACCGCTAAGCAGTTCGCCCAGCGTGCTAACGATTCTGCCAGCTCGCCAATAATAATGATTATTATTATTATTATTATTATCATCATCATCATCATCATTATCATCATCATTATTATTATTATCATGCACCAAGGCAGTCTCGAAGAGAGAAAACTTAATCATAAAGAAAGAAGTTGTACTATGTTAACTAAAGAAACCAAGATAAAAGAATTATACTAAACACAGACATACAAATAATTAAGAATTAAGAATTAATGAATAAATGAATTAAAGAATTAATGATTCAGATGAGTATTATGCGCACACATAAACGAAGAAGTTGGAAAGGAATATTATAGATGATGTAGGTTAATAGTTAAAGCAGATCTAAACGAAAAGAATAGGTAAAATGGTGATAATACGTAACGATAATCAAGATGTTGAAATAATACGACACAGTCTCTATAATGCTCTCAACTGGAAGCTAAGAGAATTAATTACTGAAGGAAACTGCCTGTGATCATGAACGTTCGATAATAGCCGAAAAAGTGTGATTGCGAAGCGGTCGAAGAGTAGTTTCTCCAGAGATGCAATGTTACTATCTGTTCAAATATGCTTGTGGCACGTTTGGACTAATAAACAAGCCCTTCACTGTGTTTTGTCATGGAGAAAATTTCTCGCTGTAGAGAAATGGTGTAAATACTCCTAGATCAGTTCGCAGCGCCACCTTTCCAGTCTGTGTGATACAGCATTTCGGAGTAGTTATCCCCTCTTCGTAATTTCTCCAGAGAGTCTCTAAGTGTAAAGTTTCTCGGAAATCAAGGAATCTCTCCGGATCGAGTCGCAACTTCTCCGCACTGAGAGGTCACAGCTCAGCTCATCACCGTTACTATGATATGTGATGAGAATTTCGTGGGAAAGAAACGCACAACGGATCCTTCAAGCTGCACCAACCGGCAGGAGATCTATGGAGAGGCGAAGAATGAGATGGTTGGATAATATCCATATCTCACTTGGTCAAACTTGGGAGTCCACCCAGAAAGTGTAATTATAGGACCCCTCGAGGAGATGCCTGAGGATTCTACTCCCAGGAATAGTGATCGGAAATAATAGATGTATGTGTGTGTGTATGCATATACATATATACGTGCATATGTATACACACACAAGCACGTGTGTGTGTATTTGAGTTAGTTATTGATAAATAACTACTTGACAAACGGTGTTTGTTTGTTTTCTTTCCTGTAACCTCGTAGTTCGGCAAAAGACTTGATAGAATAAGCATCAGGCATTTAAAGTTGTGCTGTGAAAGGCGACTTATTCGACTGAAACCCTTCAAGGCGGTACCCCAGTATGACTGTTGCCCAAAAACTGAATCAAGCGAAATATAAAAAACCATAAAGGAAAAAAGCATTAACAACAACGACCTCAAGAACAAAATACTTCCGCCATAGGCCACACAGATTTATTTTCGTCTGTCGGAGCGACGAGGAGCTTCTCGTCATCCTGAGGACGACTGATGCCTGGTGCGGTGACTTTGTTTAAAATGGAGAGGACTTGCAGTTGAGTATCGTCAAACCTCACTCTCTCTCTCTCTCTCTCTCTTTGTCTCTCTCTCTCTTTCTCTTTGTCTCTCTCTCTCTCTCTTTGTCTCTCTCTCTCTCTCTTTGTCTCTCTCTCTCTCTCTCTCTCCCCTCTTTCGTCTGTGACCCTCTTCAATTCAGTGACAGGACTAGGTAAAGATGACTGGGGATGAGGACGGATGCAATGGATGACCAAAATGTCTTCCCTCATCTTGCTCTGCGTTGCGGCAGCTGCCTTCCTTTCCGTTGAAAGTTTCTTCTGTCAAGTCCGCCGCAGCAATCACACTGAGTGATATTAAGTTAAATATTCCATGTCCATCAGTCAGAAAGACGAGGGCCATCTTGTTATCCTTAAAGAAATGAAGGATGACTAACGTGATGACTTTGGATAAAGTAAAGAAGAATTATGCACCGCCTGTTTCTCTCCCTTGTCTCCAGTCATCTTCAATTCAGTGGCAAGAGCAAGTCAATGCGATGGGGATTGGAGACGGAAGCATCAATATATTGATATAACTTAGGTGAAAGAAACTGCGAACGTAACAAGGAATTAAGCGTTTAGCAATTTAAAGTTCGGTGATGGTCAACATTCCTTTGATCCTTTACTGCCTAGTTCAAAACGCCACAAACATTCCGCTATCATCACTATGCCAGAAAGATGAAACAAGATGACAGTCTATGGATTGTTAATAGACTTATGAGAGTCATTGTTCCAGACGAAACGTAAAGGTCTAATAATGAGAAAAGAAAACGAAGTTTGAATTTGCACAAAATTGTACCTACAATATCAAACACACTTACACAAACACACAACACACACTAATACACAAACATACACACACACAAGCGTACAATTTATGTGTGTGTATGTGCGTGTGTGTGCGTGTTTGTGTTGGATGAGGCGTTGAAAAGTGGCGTGTTTGTACGCGTTCCGAAGAAAATGGTGAGTCTTTAATTCTTTCATTCTACAGAATGTTAAAACAGTTGAAAGTGAGCTCGTTGATGGTAAGTAACAACAACGACCACAACAACAACAGTAACAATAATAACAAATGAAAATGAAAGCAAGAAAAACAAAAAGGAGAGAAGTTAAGAAGGGAAGAAAAAGAAACTAAAAACAGAAAAGAAAGACAGAAAACAAGAAATTTATAAAGGAAGGGAGAGCCAGTTAGGAAGAAAGGATAGATGGGAGGAGGGAAAGAAAAAAAAGAAGGAAAGGAGAGAACCAAAACCAAGATGGCTGTCATTGAAATTCCGGTCTCTGGTCATCGAGTAGGATAAAGACGTGTTTATCAATTTTACCTTATAAAATACCACCACCAGTACTTACTACTACTACTACTACTACTACTACTACTACTACTACTGCTGCTGCTGCTGCTGCTGCTGCTACTACTACTATGAAAAAAGTCTGAATCCATGTATGGCGGCGGTGGTGATGTTAACGATGGTGGTGTGGTGGAGGAGTGAAGAAGAGGTGGGGATGCATTGAGAATTGTGATCGTTGTTCGTCTGAAAAGCAACAGCAATATGGCGGCATCATTGCTGTTATTGTTGACTAACGATGGGTGGAAGGGAGAGAGAGTGAGAGAGAGAGAGAGAGAGAGAGAGAGAGAGAGGAGACAAGCCGTATGTGCGTGCATGAGTGTGTGTGTGTATGGACTGAGGTGTGTGCGTGAGAATGTAGATATATATAATGATGATAAATGAGCTTAGATAGGCGGCATTGGAGAGAGACAAACGAACAGCAAATATATA
>NC_142953.1:8897593-8915093 GCF_046866305.1 Octopus bimaculoides
AAATGAAGAGTAATTAATTTAATATATCAAAATATATTTTTATATGTCGTAAATATATTTAGTAGTAACGAAGCCTAACTCGAGGTCAAAAACTACCATTTAATAGCAATTCAAATACAGCAATCCTTTGTTAGTTTGTCTCGTAAGGCTTGTTATAGTGAAAGTAATTTGTCATACTCCGTTCGTTTGTCCTACATATTAAAAATCTTTAGACGGAATGGCTCCAGAGCTAAATCTGAAATGGCAGCAACATATGACAAACGAATGCCTTTATAGAGACCTGCCGAAAGTTAGTGAGATCAGTCAAAGAGAGCTGCGACTATCTGGTTACTGCGTCCGCCGCTCTGGTCTGGGGACACCCAAATTAGTTTTGTTGAACTCGCTTCATTCATGGTGATGTAAGAAGCTGGAAACGTCATCATACCTGCATTGACAACCTGATCGCTGGCATCGGCCTGGAATGTATCCAGGATCTCAAACAGTGATGTTTGATCGAGAGGAGTGGCAGGTGAACTTTGTTGCTGCAGCCCGGGTTGGAACCCGGCCATAAAAAAAAAAAAACAGGGTCTCAAAGAGAGCAGGCGATCTATCGAAGATTATCACAAATCTGAACGCCAGTAGTATTATGAAACAGCGTAGGTATAAGTATGTGTGTGTGTGTGTGTGTGTATATATAATGCGTATATGCAAAAGATATATATATAACGTGTCTGGCAAAATATCCTTAAATACACACACACACACACACATGCATACAGACAGATAGACTTACATGCGATGGGTTTCTTTCAGTTTCCGTCTGCCAAATCCACTCACAAGGTCGGCCCAAGGAGGCTATAGTAGAAGCCACTTGTCCAATGTGCCACGCAGTGCGACTGAACCCGGAACCATGTAGTTGGGAATTAAGCTCCTTGCCACACAGCCACGCCTATACCAGATTCTATTTTCCTATGTATGTCCGGCTTGTTTTATCCCACACCTTTCTTTTCCCTTTGTCATCCATTTATGCACAGCATTAACCCGGATGCAGCTTTCACTACTTGATGAGTTTTTATTGCATTCTCACAGCTTTGGTATTTCTGTCACATATTTAGGTCCTCTCACTGATGAAATATTTTCCAGTTTCCGCTCCAGTACAAGACTCATTCTTCTGCTAGTTATGATACTGTGGATCTAGTCACACTCCCACGACATCTCGCATCTACTTGAAGCGTTGTACACTACTATACTCGTACCAGACATACATACATACATACATACACGACTCCCTACGTCGTCTTTCATACTTCGGGCTTTTTTTCTTTCGGGTGTGTCCGAGGGGATGCTGAAAAGTTCCTGATTTTAGGTAAAAGGAAAATACAAAAGGATCCGTTAATTACGGTTTTATTCAGCATATTCCCGTCTCAGGTTCATACACTTACTGCAGCGCTCCATCATTTTCTCTTAGCCCTTTAAAAAAAAAAACTCGGAAGGTTGGGCGCCTCCAACCAAGCCTTTCGTGATACCTTTAAAGTCAGGAACTTTTCAGTACCGCCTTCTATATGTACTTAATTACATACAGGTGAGAAATATTTGCGACAAAACTCCAGCGGTAAAAGATATCTTTGTTTCTTTAAAAACTGTACGACGTTTGTGTAATGATATCAAACTGCTATATTCCTTGGACAAATTGTCGACATCTTGTGTGATGTTCGAGATCGAAACGGGGGTTCCTTGAAACTAGAGCAACGGAATTCATGGAATATCCACGGGAAATCAACTGACCAAACAATGGATTATTCCATGCAAGGGACACCGCCTTGAGAGATTTTAGTACAAACTAATCGACCCTAGTAATAATTTTTTGAAACTTGATAGCGGTGGGAGGACAAACACACACACATGTATCTATATCTATATATCTATATATATATATATATATATATATATATATATATATATGTGTGTGTGTGTGTGTGTGTGTGTGTGTGTGTGTGTGTGTGTGTGCGTAGGCGCAGGCGTGGCTTTATAGTAAGAACCTTGCTTCCCAACCTCATGGTTCTTCTACTATAGCCTCAGTCTGACCAAAGCCTGGTGAGTGGATTTGGTAGACGGGAAATTATTGAAGTATATATATATATATATATATATATATATATATATATATATATATATATATATATATATATATATATATATATATATATATATATGTTATGTTTTTGTGTGTGTGTCGGTGTGTGTGTGCGTGTATACGAACACATATGTCTGAATGTATGTTGGGTTCCGTTACTCTGTGCGAGTGAGCAGTAGTGTAGCTGTGTATGTATATATATGTCTGTGATTGTCAGTATGTAGGTATGAATGTGTATGTGTATGTGTGTGTGTGTGTGTGTGTGTGCCTGCGCATGCTTATACGTACCTGATGTATGTAAAAATGAATAAACGGTGAATGAAACGAAGTGGTTGTAACAGCGTTGGTTCGACACGAACTGGTTACGAAACACAATGGCGGCGAATAATAATAAATCTGTCTTTATTTTAAAGAACTCAGTGAAAATGTCACGATGACGAACAGAAAAACAACAGCAGCAGCTTCAAGAACTGCTGCTACAACAACAACAACAATAGTTGCAGTACGACGACAATAGAAAGAAATGGCTGCTGCGCATGCGTATATGTTTCTATATGTTTGTGCATACGTTTGTATACATGCATGTATATGTTTGTATATGTTTGTATATGCATGTGTATACGTTTGTATATGCATGTGTATATGTTTGTATATGTGTGTGTGTCTGTACATGCATGTGTATGTATTTGTATATGAATATGTATGTCTTTGTATATATGTATATGTGTGTGTGTATATATATATATGTATATATGTGCATATGTTTGTACATGCACGTGTATACATTTGTGTATGTATATGTATGTATATGTATGTATATGTTAGTAGATGCATGCGTAATTTTTTTGTATGGATGTGTATATATTCAAATGCGTTTATATATGTTTGTATGTGTATGTATATATATTTGTATATGCATGTGCATATACACGTGTCTATGTTGTGTATACATGCCTATATGTTTCTATGTATGTGTGTGTAGTTTGTGCATGTGTGTGTTAATGTGTGTTTGTGTATATATGTATGTGCGTGTGTTGTGACGTTGTTTATTCGTAAAAGCCTCATAACTTTTGAAATTGAACAAATTCTACAGAAATAATTGAATTTGAAAAGATGACTTGATATTTCAACATCTTAGACAAGAAAATTCCAGAGTGGAAACGGCAAACTGAAAGGGTAGGAGGGTGAGAAGAAGGAGGAGAAGACAAAGAAGAAGAAGGCACTGCTGCCGCTACCTCTGTTATCGCTGCTGCAAGTGGTGGTGGGGCTGGCGTGGCGGGCACATTTGCGGTGGTATGGAGGTCGAGATGGGAGGAGTTGTCTTACGTGAATTAGGGTTTGTTATTTGATTATTGTTTCAATGAAGTGAAGTTTTATTTTCATCGAAAATATATTTGTTTGTTCATGCAATTATTATTGATATTGTTCAGTATTATTTTTATCGTTGTTGTTGTTGTTGCTGCTGTTGTTGTTGTTGTTTACTGAGCGACCGTGCTAACAACAACACTGTATTGTGTTTCCAATATCAGAGTTGAGATCGTTGCAGCACAGAACAAACAGCCTTGAAGTATAGAGTTACATAACTTTATACATGGAGTTCAAATCCCGCCAACAATTTCTATCTTCCTAAGAAGTAAATAAAATAAAATACCAGTTATATATTAAGGTCTATATATTCAACCATACTCTTATCCAATGTTATGACTTTGTAAGAAATTATCATTATCATATAGGCGCAGGCATGGCAGAGTGGGTAAGAAGCTGGCTTCCAAACCACGTGGTCTTAGGTTCAGTCCCACTGCGCGGTATCTTGCATATGTGTGTGCATATATCTATATAAATATATGTATGTATGTGTGTGTGTGTGTTTGTGTTTGTATAATTGTAAATATATAGATGCATGTGTGTGTGTATATATATATATATATATATATATATGTTGGTATGTATCTGCGTGTCTGTGTTTGTCCCCCAACCCTACTTGACAATTGGTGTCTGTTTGTTTACGTCCCCATGACATAGCGGTTCGGCACAAGAAAAAAATCCCATAGAATAAGTACCAGGCTTTCCAAAAAAACTGTAGGGTCGGCTCCCTCGATGAACACTTTGTTTAAAATGTCTGACCTCGTACCTTTGTTAAGAATTAAAATACCAGTATAATACTAGGGTCAAGAGCGATCAGCAAACAGAATATAGTTAGAGCTGCAAAGCATTTAGTCCGGCCCTTTACGTTTTGAGTTCCAATCCCACTGGGATCAATTTTGCCATTCATTCTTTCGGGGTTGATCAAATATGATACCAGTCATGTACTGGGGTTAAAAGTCTTTAGTAACTCCCAGCACCTTAAAAATTGCTGGGCAGTTTAGCTTAAATGGTTGAGAGCACCGCGACGCGTAATCACGGAGGTATGAGTTCGAGAGTCGTGGCTGGCCGCCCACACTTTTTGCTGCAAAATAGGGGTAGTTTATCCTGTTCAGGCTATATTATTAGCATTATCCTGCGTTTGATTATTATTATTTTTATTATTATTATTATTATTATTATTATTATTATTATTATTATTATTATTGTTATTGTTATTATTATTATTATTATGATCAGGTGATGAAAACTCATAACTTATTTTTCTGGGGATGTGGGAAAGTGTCAGCTGTCCACAGCCAGCAGACTTAAGGTGACAGCTGTTTACTGGTCACGCTTCAAGAACCCTGCAGAGAATTCTTGCAGTTCCAAGCAATGCTGATTTTCGTAGGTGTTCTAGCTTCACACTTGCACCAATCTTTTTCAGCCATGTTGGTAATTGAGTGCTGTCTACTCTCCTCATTGACATTATTATTAATTATTATTATTATTATTATTATTATTGCCATTTATCGTTCAGGTTCTTGTTATTAGCCGAATGAGTGTGCTATTCACTACGTACACTCGCGTGGACACACTGCGTTGTCAGCTTACATTGCGGTATTAAACTATGAATACACACAGAATGATTAAACACGCTGTGACCAAGATAAACCCTCTTTTCGAACATGGTCTATCATAGGCCACATTATCCAATCACCTCACGAAACGATATGCAACAATAGTTTAAGATATTATATAACAGTGTGTGCGTATGTGTATATATGACTGTGTATATATGTGTGTGCATGTTTATACATTCATATATGTATGTATGTGGGTATGAATCTATGTATGTATCTGTATGCATATGTGTGCCTGTATGTATATATGTGTGTGTGTGTGTATGTATATGTGTGAGTATATATATAGAGAGAGGGGGGAGACAGACAGACAGACAGACAAGCAGAGACAGAGAGCTACATAGATACATAAATGCATATATACATATGTATATACATACATACAAACATACATACGTAGGAAGAGAGATGTAGATTTAAATAGATATTTGTATAGGTATCGATTTATAAACATATATGTATATATGTATATATATGTATATATATGTATATATGTATATATATATATATATATATATATATATATATATATATATATATATATATATATATATATATATATATATATATACACATGCATGTTCATAAATATCTACATATGAAAATACATGCATACCATATACATATATATATATATATATACACACACACACATATTTATAAACATGTACACACATGCATACATTCCTTCATGTGTGTGTGTGTATGTGTGAGCGTGCGTGCGTGCGTGTGTGTGTGTTTGTGTGTGTGTGTGTGTAGGATTACGTTTAAGAGAATAATAGAAATAAAAATAACCAAAGGACAAAAACAAAACAAAATAAAGAGAATTACTGACATTAATATCATGAGTTTTGGCGCAACAACAACAACACGAACATCAACGACAACACAAAACCACCACCAACAACAACAACAAACAGTAACGAAATAGATTATATATATATATATATATATATATATATATATATATATATATATATATATATATATATATATATATTAATGCTGCTTACAAATTGTGTATTAAAATATATTAAAGTCTATATTAATAATATAAAAAGAGAGTAGGGAAAGGAAGAATGTTTGTTGATGGTGGTGGTGGTGGTGGTGGTGGTGGTGGGGCACTGGTAGTGTTGGTATTGGTGGTGGTGGTGGTGGTGGTGGTGGTGGAGGCATTCTGTTGTGTTTCATGTGTTGTTTGTTCTATAATATTTATGAAAC
The DNA here is from genome assembly GCF_046866305.1 of Octopus bimaculoides. Taxonomy (NCBI): domain Eukaryota; kingdom Metazoa; phylum Mollusca; class Cephalopoda; order Octopoda; family Octopodidae; genus Octopus; species Octopus bimaculoides. The sequence continues at coordinate 8,903,912 of NC_142953.1, forward strand.
GCCGTTGAAAAGATGTGCTGCACTCAATAATCACAATGTAAACTCCATCCTGATGATCTGCAATTTCTTTTATCTTTCAAATACTATGATTACTCGTTTCAGTTTGCCCTAATTTTTGCTTTCTTCTTCTTCTTCTTCTTTTTGTTTTTTTTTTCTTGGTTTTCATCATCGTTCACGTCGTCGTCGTCGTCATCATCGTCGTCGTCATCATCATCGTCGTCGTCATTATTATTAAATTGGAAACTACTATTATCAACATTTCATCATCATCATCAACGTTATCACTATTAACATCACCACCATCATCATCAACATCATCGTCATAATCATCATCGTCATAATCATCATCGACATAATCATAATCGTCATAATCATCATCGTCGTCGTCGACGTCGTCATCGTCATCAGCGACAGCACCATCTTCATCATCATCATAAGCAGCAGCAGCGCAGCGGCATCCTCCTCATTATCATCGACATCCTCATCATCAACGATATCATCATCATCAACAACATCCCCATCATCGTCATCATCATCTAAAGCATCATCATCTAAAGCATCATCATCTAAAGCATCATCACCATTCACAGAAGCATCATCATCATCATCAACATCATCGTCGTCGTCATCATCATCATCATCATCATCGGCGGAATGTCAGAGTCGTTAGAACGCTGAACAAAATGACTGCCAATGCGATATTCGTTCCGCTCTTTACATTCAGCATTCAAACCGAATGCAACTTTGCCTTTCATCTGTAGGCCTCCTGTCAGAATTTGAAACCGTTAGTTTTATTTTCTTCAGTAGTTTCATGCAAGTTTCTACTGCACCCCCTGGTGCCTTCCATATCGCTACGGTGTATGCAGCATTGTGTTCTTGTTTATGTAGGAATTGAAGGAGCGCAGACTCCTCCTATTGGTGTACTGCACCAGTTTGCCTTGTTAAGGGATTTGTTTTCTTGTTTCTTATACTGGTTTCAAATTTTAGCCCAAAGCCAGCAATTACAAGGGAAGGATAAGTTAATTACATCAACCCCAGTCTTCAACAGATACTTAATTTATCGACCCTGAAAGGATGAACGGCAAAATCGACCTCAGCGGAATTTGAACTCAGAACGTAAAGAATCAAAAAACAAAAACAAAAACAGAAAAATACTACCAAGCATTTCGTCCGTGCTAACGATTTGCCCGCTCGTCGTCTGATTATTCCGTGTTATATTAATGTTTATTCTGTTCTGTGTTATGTGTATAATCTAGGTTGTGTTATTTAGTTGGGCCTCTTAATCTCGTATTGCATATGTTGTGTAAACTGTGTTGTTTTAGCCTATTAGGTGCTTATTGCATAGGGTATGTCTTATCTGTGAAGATTGTTCTATTTGAGCTATTCTATAGAAATGATAGTGTCTTGTGCAGCACATCTATTTTGTTGGCAATATGTAGTATTGTGGAAGGCGGTGAGCTGGCACAAACGTTAGCACGCCGGGCGAAATGCCTATCGGTATTTCGTCTGCCGTTACGTTCTGAGTTCAAATTCCACCGAGGTCGACTTTGCCTGTCATCCTTTCGGGGGTCGATAAATTAAGTACCAGTTACGCACTGGGGTCGATGTAATCGACTTAATCCCTTTGTCTGTCCTTGTTTGTCCCTTCTACGTTTAGCCCCTTGTGGGCAATAAAGAAATAAGAAACGTTAGCACGCCGGGCGAAAAGCTTAGCGGTATTTCGTCTGTCTTTATGTTCTGAGTTCAAATTGCACTGAGGTCAACTTTGCCTTTCATCCTTTCGGGGTCGATAAATTAAGTACTAGTTACGCACTGGGGTCAATCTAAGCGACTGGCCCCCTCCCTAAAAATTTCGGGCCTTGTGCCTAGAGTAGAAAAGAACGTGTGGTATTATGAAAAGGCGACGATCTGACGAAATGGTTAGCACGCCGGACGAAATGTTTAGCGGTATTTCCGCTGAAATCGACATTGTCTTTTATTCTTTCGGGGTCGAAATCAGTTGAACACTAATATCGATGTAACCGTTTCCCCCACCCCCCGAAATTGCTGGCTTTGTGCTAAAATTTGAAGCCAATATGAAGTGTTAAGAACTCTGTTATTTCTTTCTGTTTTTCTTTTCATATTTCTTAATCATGCTTAATGCTCTAGTTAGATACCAATGATATTGCTCCCGGAAACATGTGCCTGGGAAGCAAACTTCTTACTACACAGCCACACCTACGCCTATGGTTGTTTTGAGGCAGAAGGACTAGTCGTAGCGATTAGTGCAGAAACGAGGAATGGAGGTGGGTCCGGACGCAACAAGGTTCATGTGAGATGAAAAAGCGCTTGGTTCGGGGGTGGGGGGCGCCTAAGTATTTGACATATGTGACCAACCAGATCCAAGAGCCAGAGGCTGGTTTAGTATTCTGAAGTTGTGCCGCATTAAAGGAGCGGAGAACGAACCATAGCCAGGTTTCTAATCGTGTGGCGGCACAAGCAATGTGAAGGCCTTCTGCGATGAAGAGGAAAGCAAGAGGTGGAACTTTGATGAGAGACTGCAGCAATAACAACAACAACAGTAGCAGACTTCAGTGTTGACGACTGCGGCTGCTGTTAGCAGTGTTGCCAATCTAGCATTGGTCATAGCCCCACGAATAACCGGAGTAAAAGCAAATGAAATCGCCTCGCATTCAGTGTCACCAGTATCACAGGCTCATGATGCCATACCTGCGTTCATGTAGTAGTAGTAGTAGTAGTAGTAGTAGTAGTAGTAGTAGTAGTAGTAGTAGTAATAGTAGTAGTAGTAGCAGTTGTTGTTACTGTTGTTCGGATGTATGCCTCTCCTCCCATCCCTGCAAAGTATGTAACATGATAAACAGCCTGGTTTTTTTTTTTTCCTGTTTTAAGTCTTGTTTCAATTTTTTTTTTTATGTTTCTTGTTTTTCTTTTTCTTTTCTTAGTTTTAACACCCACGACTGCCAGTTCGACTCCGTTTACAACCGTAAATAAATATTTAATGCAAACGAAACGAAACGAAAGGGAAAGAAAGCGTTAAAACGCTGAGTGTGGGAGGTTGGTGGAAAAGGTGTAGTTGTGGGTATAGGTCTGGAGGTATTGAGGGGGGGGAGAGCTTCCAGTTTTCAGATTAGGAAGCAGATCCACCCCACCACCACGACCGCCACCGTTCAGGTTGTCTGTAAATCGGGTAAATAAAAGGGTGTCTTAGATACCCCAAGTTTATTTTCTCAAGCCTGACACAAAGTAGGTTTACTTATTTCCTCTTCTTCTTCTTCTTCTTCTTCTTTTCCTCCTTTACTCTTCCTTCATCAGCATCATCTTCATCTTCTTCCATCCCTTCTCTTCCTCCAAGCTTCCTCCTTTCCTCCTCCTCCCTTCCTAATTCTTCTTTTCGTCCTCCTCCTCCTTCTCCTCCTTCTTTTTAACATTTAAAGAATTTTCATCTTTTTCCGTCGCCTTTTTTTTATTTTCATTATCATTATTTTTTTACATAATTTATTTTTTTAAGACATGACAGCTGGTTATCCAAATTTCTTGATGCTTCTAAATAGAAACATCAAGGTTTCAAGTTGCAGTTTCCCCTCCCTATGAGTGATTTAAATGTATTTAAGTAGTAGTAGTAGTAGTAGTAGTAGTAGTAGTAGTAGTAGTAGTAGTAGTAGTAGAAGTAGTAGTTAAGGAGTTGTATATGTATTGCTCAAGGCAATGTTTATATTTCGTTTTGTTTTGATCTTAAAGGATCACGTTTATTTCTGACAAAAAAAGTAAAATAAAAGAGGGATCTGGTGTTTATTTTCCGTCCGATACCCTACAAAGTATATCTCCACCGCATGAATAGCGCCAGATTGCCACGTCAAATCCTCCGCAACGAATTCAGCACAGGCAAGAGCTCGACCACACCGGGGCCCCACGCGACACTGCAATGACCAACAGAACACAGACGATGGAGAGCATCAATATTGACCCTAAATCCTGGGAGCGATATGTCCAAGAGAAAACAGCGTGGTGTCAAATCATCAAGATTTGGTATTTGAACAAGTTGGCAAACATCGTCGAAGAACAGAAGAAAATAAACGGCTGCGACGAAAGACCTACCAACTCCAATAAAGATTTCTACCAGACGTAACCCATGTAGATAAATGTTCCGCGCGAAAATCTGCTTTGTCGGCCATCAGAAGCATGGATTTCAATACTTAATATAGTTGGACTCACGAATATAAAACATCAAATTTAATCGTTTTTGTTTGTTTTTAACCCTTTTTACTTGTTTCAGTCGTTAGTCTGTGGCCATGGTGGGGCACCTCCTTGAATAATTTTAGTCGAATGTATCGACCTCAGTACTTACTTTTTAAAGCCTGGTACTTTATTCCATGGGTTTCTTTTGCTGAACCACTAGGGTACAAGGACGTAAATACACCAACATATATACATACATACATGTATATATATATATATATATATATATATATATATATATGACGAGTTTCATTCAGTTTCTTTCTATCAAATCTACCCACGAGGCTTAGGTTGGCCAGACACTTGCCCAAGGTGTCATGCAGTGGGACTGAACCTGGAACCATGTGCCTGGGAAGTAAGCTTCTCAACATACAGCCACGTCTGTGCCACCTATCAGATTCATGTAAAATTGTTTTTATTATAACTGAACACAATAACAAACATTAAAATACACGTGTGTGTGTATAAACATATATTAATGTGTGTGTGTGTGTGTGTGTGTATCTATAGTAGTATATTTAAATGTATACATAAAAATTTATATATATATATACATACATACACACACACATAAATATATAAATACACACACACATACATACAATAAAAGCATACGCAGTCACATAGATCGCATTTTATGTATAGAAAGGAAGAGAAAGAGCGATATGTATTAACGTAAAACAAAATGGCGGAAGCCGTTGTAGACTTCGTCCATGTTTGCTAAACTGTTGTTGCTAAACAGCTGCAGCCATTAACATAAGCTGATTGAAACACGGTTATATTGAAAGAGAGATTGTTTATACAGGAACGCGATGGATGGGTATAATAGGGTAGATGTATGCAAGATGTATTGTGGTAGTGGGGGGGGAGGGGGAGGAGGAGGAGGGTTATGCTGTTGGAAGTTCTATACTTACACACACTCACTCTCACAGAAACATGTATGTATAAACGCATATACATAGCTACAATGACACATGTACTCAGAAACATCATTTTCCTCAGTTTTACTCTCTTTAGCGCATTTTTCTCTTTCACACACACACACACACACACACTCTCTCTCTCTCTCTCTCTCTCTCTCTCTTTCATATATATATATATATATATCATTCACTCACTCTATCTATCTATCTATCTATCTATCTATCTATCTATTTATCTATCACTCTCTCTATTAGTCACTACGCCTCCAACGATCGTTTCTTTTAATATTTTGATGTTCTGCGTAGCTATCTTTAATATACATGTGTCTGTATGTGTGTGTGTGTGTGTGTGTGTATGTATGTGTGTGCGTGCGTGTGTACATATATATATATATATATATATATGGATATATACATGTGTATGTAGGTATTGTTATATGAACATACACACAGATATGCATTTGTACATATGTATGTAGGTATGTCTGTGTATAAATATGTATGTCTATGTACATATATGTATATGTGGGTGCATGTGCATATTGTATATAGCTACTTAATATGTGGCGGTATTTATGCGCTGATGCCTGTGTTTGTATACGATTAAAGTGTCAGTAGAAGATTGTTTATATCTGATATGTATACGTACGACAATGTGTGTGTGTGTATATATATATATATGTGTGTGTGTGTTTGTGTGCGTGTATATATGTATGTGTGTGTGTGTGTGTGTGTGTAGATATACAATTTATGTATGTTTTCTTGCTTGCTTTGATTTTTCTGTAATCACTTGTAATTTGAACAACCGACCTCACATCTCAACCTCCGTTTTCACTTAGATTTAACGTTCCTGTTTATTTAATCTGCACTGGAACTACTACTACTACTACTACTACTACTACTACTACTACTACTACTAATAATAATAATAATAATAATAAGAGCACTCAGAGAGCGCAAGCCTCCGCCAAGGCAACACCAACGTCCTCTTAACGATTAACCAGAGATGATTCTAAAAATGGGAATATCTGAAATAAACTCATTTACCCTCACAAAAGAGAATACTAAACCCTACTGCTCTCAAAAATTAAGCAAAAAGAAAAACAGTAAAAATTATCCAGAATCCTTGTCCGGTACCGGATCGATCCCCAATTCTAATCAGTTCGTGCCAGTCACGAGGCCAAACATTCTTGAAAGTTTCATCCGAATCTATGCAGCGGTTCTTGAGATATCTTGTCAACGGACAAACAAACACAACTGAAAACAATACCTCCGCCTTGGCGAAGGCGGAGGTAATGATAATAATAATAATTATTATTATTAATAATAATAATAATAATAATAATAATTATGACATCTGGAGTCACGTCTCTTTCCACTTCTCATCGTTTTATTTTCAGCCGTAAAACTCATCTTCAGTCGATTTATTGAAAGTTATGTTCTTTTTGTGTTCCGTAGTCTTTTGAGTTAAGTTACATATCTTGGAATAAGTTACCAACTTGTTCCAAGGTGAGCTATGCCTGTATTTTGCGTTTCAAAACTTGTCTCCTCAATAAGACTGTCGGAGAAACTCCTATCTTCAGTCAACCAAGAGCTCCCCATGATTTCCAGAACAACCGGACTACGAAAAGCCTGATACTTATCCTCACCAGCTGAGGTCACCGACCAACAGTCGCTTGTTGACTGCATGATCCTTCAACCAGGACTTACTCGCAACTCTTGCCCACGTTTCAGCTGATTTACTTAAAAAAAGCTACATTTCCTCTTCTCACTTCACTTTCTTGTTCAAGTGGTACTTGAGAATGTCGATGAAGGGCTTGGCCCAAGACGAGGAGTCCTGTCCTCAGTCCTTCCAATCTTGTCTGCTATATTACCGCTTACCCTCTTGCGCCATAACTATGAGAAGAGCGGACAGCTGCTTGTCCTTTCCCTGCCATAACAGCTGCAAGCAAAATGCGCAATTATCCAATGAAAAGCCCTTTTCTATATCCTGTTGATATATATATATATATATATATATATATATATATATATATATATATATATATATATATATATATATATACACACACACACATATATATATATATATATATATATATATATATATATATATATATATACATACATGTGTGTTTGTACACACACACACACATATATGTGTACATGTATGTATATATGTGTGTATGTTGTGTATATGTATGTATGTATATATGTATGCATATATGTATGTATGTATGTATGTATGTATGTATGAGTTATGTAAAGCTCTTATGAAATGTCTAGCCTTTCAACGTGGTATACTTAAGTCCAAGTCAAATATACACACACGCACGCATACACACGTGCATACACGCACAAACACACGCATATATGCGCACACTAACATACATGCGTACATACATAGACACATACATACATATATTTGAGTGCATATGTGTATCTGTGTGTATACATATGTGAGTATATCTACATATATATGTATATATACATAGATATGCATTTGTTTGTTACACGTGTGAAGGCGTGTGGCTGTTGCACTCACGATCGCAAGATCATGAGTTCCATTCCCAGACCGGGCGGAACGTTGTGTTCTTCACTTCACGTGCCTCCAGTCCACCTTTCGTTCGGGGGCAGAATGCTGACCTGCTCGCCTAACCAGCGAGATAGCGTTATTCGAAGGCTAAAACGATGTAGAGCGCATTGTGACCATCGATGTTTAACAACGTCTGATAGTCTGGTCGGTCACATGGTCACGTGATAACACACACAAACACATACACACGCATACATACATACATACATAGACATATGCAGGCATACGTATGTACTTACATGGATATATGCATGGCAGTTAATCATTTGAAAGGAAGATATACGCAACACACACACTCTTCGAGTTGGAGGCACTGTGAAAACTCTACCACTATTTAAAAATTCGGGCATCAAGGAAAGGCATTTGTTATTGTTGACTCGGATTGCATATACTACATCAGCTTACACAATCCACCAATAGGAAACGTTATCTACCCTCTTGTCATGAAAGCTACATCCTATTAATGAACTTCAAGATCTTGACCGTTTGCATACCGAAATGGACATCTTAGTCGTAACTCAAATAGTCCGTACCCAACAATAGAGTAAACGAATTTTACTTGAAACCCGTGGTATGTACTTCGGCTGAATTTACCAAAGGAGATAATCTCTTCTCGGTCAAGCTAAATTCAATTAAGTTGAGGAATTTACATCAAAGAGCATATACATTTAATATTTTTTTCTTCTATATAATATAAAGTTCTTAAAGCTTCTTGTCGTTGTTAGCCATGTATAGTGCCATTTCATTCTTATCTGGGCTCGTCAGCACAGCATAGCACAAGAGCAATAAATTAAACTAAACTTATTAAGTGTTCTTATGAAGTGCAATTTTTTGGTACAGCTATGTTGTGACACACAGACCGAATTACATAAAACCAGGCACCACAATACCGGTTCCCTCGGGCAGTATCTGACGTCGCTAACGTGACTGAGTTCCAAAAACCCACAGATCACTAACTACCTGTCGCCACTAGGTTGTCCCCTTTTACTTCGTGGAGGCCTATATATATAATTATCTGATATTACTGATTATCAATTTCCTCGCGTGTCCCGAACCGACTAATGAGCCCTCCTCCAACTTATATATTCACACACACACACATTCTCTCGCTCTTTCTAACTCTAACTCTCTCTCTCTCTCTCTCTCTCTCTCTCACACACACACAGACACACACACTGATAGATGTGATCTTTGTCTTTCTAGAAAGATGTCTATTTTCTTCCATAAGAATATTATCGTAATCACCAGTTCAGAATTAATGTCTATATGCAGCCATAAATCAACATATTTGCTGAGATATTTTACAATGTCTCATGCTTGAACCCCGGACTGCCTCGTAACAATGTAATTTCTGTTGTTAACGTACACATAACATTCAATATACTTACAGCGATAAATCAAAAATTCGCCGTCAAACTATTCCCAAATGCCGTAGATGGTGCACTTTGAACTGCCTTCAATAATACTATTGCACAATTTTCTTCTATTCATGAGAATATTCAACGTCTTTTATTCGGTTCTTATTCAATTTACATTTTTATTAAATATATGTTATTATTATTATTATTTTCTTTTCTTTTACGTTTTATTTCCTATACAATTGTAAATTTGATTGCTTCGCTTCGTCTATTGCTTCAGAATCGGATCGGTAAGGCGTGAAACTCAGTATCATCACAAGACTGGGAAGTTTCAGATTTCAGCAAAATTTATCATCATCGTCATCATCATCATCATCATCATCATCATTGATGGTGTTGTCATATACATACACATATTCACTCTCACACAGAAATATATGAGTGTATCTGTGTATGTATTCAGTAAGACGATCTCTTGCACAGGACACATTCCTATTTTACAAGTACATTTTGTGAAAAAGCAAATTTCGAATGTTTCATCATACGCTTATTGACAGATACTTTAAAGCGGTCTGGTAGTGAAAAATGTATGATTCTGTACATGTAAATAGGATTTTGTGGCAGCACTGGAATAAATAATGTAACCATAAATATAACATATATAAACTACGTTATACGAGTAGCGTATATCAAATTTATCCTCTTTCAGATCAACTGCATGGTTAATTATATTTTGCTGTATAGGCTGAAAAACTCGTAGTTCTAACCATGTTTTGTGTTACTGCGATTGAACATCAGGGTAACGCACCGCTGCTATGGTTTTGCTGTCATCCACTCATTGTAAATAGTTGATAGGTTGACGAAAGTTTAATATTCCTTTCATTTTCTAACAGAATTTTCATTCAGATAATTAACAAATACGTTTCGTAAAGGTTATATGGTCATTAAATAATGTACGACACGTCAGGTGTGGGTTATGTGAGCTGGGGAAGGAGGTAAATTAGATGATGTGACTTAAGCAATTTTTTGTACGTATATTTATACTAACAGATAAAGTACGAATTCTGTAGACAATGTCAGAACAGTACTGGAGGAGTATTTTTCATCACGGACGAGTGAATTTTGAAAGAGGGGCCTTGCAAGTCAACCACATAAATGGAAGAGCATTGTAGAAAATGAAGAAGAGTATATTTTAGATTAAAAAACAACTTTGTTTATCTAAATTTGTGTTTATATATGAGTAATTTTCTTCAAGATATCTATAGCATTGAGGTGTTATGATTGTAAAAATTATGATACATGGGTACACGACTGTGTTTGTCTGTGAATACAGACACACACACACACATGGTTATATAGATAATAGATATACAAATGTATATATATATTTTTATATACAAGTATGTTTGTACGTGTGTGTGTGCATATATATATATATATATATATATATATATATATATATATATATATATATATATATATATATATATATATATATATATATATATACTTATACATATATATATATATATATATACTTATACATATATATATATATATATATATATATATATATATATATATATATATATATATATATATATATACATACATATATGTATATGCAATATGTATGTATACACACACACACACATTTATATATATATATATATATATATATATATATATATATATATATGCATGTTTATGTTTATATATACATACCTACATACATATATATTATATGGTGTGTGAAAGAGATAGTGTCTGTACTTGTGCGCATGCTTATGATTGAACGAGCCTTATACGGATACGCGCGCATATATTCATGTGAGCGTGCAGGCGTGTTTGCCTATTTATGCGTACAAGAATTGCATGCAGGAAAGGTGATGCACCGAGTGACGATGGGTGCATGTCTTGCCGTTCCACTTTGCTTGCTGAAAGTATACAGCGCAACGCCACGCCATGCATTTCAATCATGTTATATTGACAAATCTGTAAATTTTAATATCCACCTCTGTCTCACTCACTCACTTCCCTTCTCATCCTGCCGCCATATTTTTTCTTCC
>NC_142953.1:8930093-8932593 GCF_046866305.1 Octopus bimaculoides
TAGGCGCAATTGTGGCTATATAGGTGCAATTATGGCTATTTAGGCGCAGGCGTGGCTATATAAGTGCAGGCGTGGCTATATAGGCGCAATTGTGGCTATATAGGCGCAATTATGGCTATATAGGCGCAATTATAGCTATATAGGCGCAGGCGTGGCTATATAAGTGCAGGCGTGGCTATATAGGCGCAATTGTGGCTATATAGGCGCAATTATGGCTATATAGGCGCAATTATAGCTATATAGGCGCAGGCGTGGCTATATAAGTGCAGGCATGACAATATAGGCGCAGGCGTGGCTGTGTGTTAAGAAGTTTGTATACTCTAGTACAACGTTCAGCTAACCAAAGCCTTGTGAGCCTGTCCTATATCTATATACGCACGCGCGCGTGTGTGTATATGACTGTGTTTGTCCTTCGCTACCGCTTGACTGCCGGTGTTGGTGTCTTTACGTCAACGTAACATAACGTTTCGACAAAACAAAGCGATAGAATAGGCCCCAAGCTTAACAAAAAAGTTATGGGTCTTTTTGTTTGACGAAAAATACTTCAAGGCGATGCCCCAGCATGGTCGCAGTCTAATCACTGAAGCAAGTAACCACTGTGTGGAATGATACTTCACACCATACAGCCACGCCTGCGCCTATATCAAATTATTATTATTATTATTATTATTATTATTATTATTATTATTAGTGAGTCAGAGCAGTGCATGCCATCAAAATGACGCTGGGGTAAAATATACGAAGCCCAGTATACCCATCATGACTACCCGTCTGATAAGGGTACACCAGACACATGCATCACAACCATATGTGCGCGACATGGCGATCTCATATCAAAATAAATAGCGCATGACCTTGCAGGTGGGGCCCAGTTAGATTTTTTTTTCCAAACAGTTAAGATCAGAAGCCATGAGAGCCACTTGCCTGGTACTGCATCAGGGCATTATTATTATTATTATTATTATTACACAAAAGGATGAAAGACACTGTCTGCAGTCAAAAATCCAGTCTGTCTTGTTAAGTCAACGTTCTCACAACGGCATCTTATTCCAATGTTCTAAACGACAATACAATGGTACCAGGATCTCATTATTTTCTGCTAATTCTTCAATAGGAAAACCTCATTCAATGAATCTTTGCACTCGATAATGACTTCTTTTTTTTTACTATTTTCCATGACATTTGTAGTTTTGTTCCTGCTTTTTTATTTTATTTTCCCAGATTTAATTAGTTCAGCTTCACACAGAAACCGTTAATTTCTCAACCACCACCATCACCGCTACCATCGCCCTCACCCTCATCGCCACCACCACTACCGGTTTCAAAACCACCAACCCACACCATCTCAAAAAACTTGCAGACGCTTTCCAGTTTTTTAACAAATGAATCTCACTGATTGCGATTTTAAAATTTTCCTAAAGTAATTAGAGAAATCATCATTTTTTCTTTTTTTTTTTTTTTTTTTTTTGATGTGGAAGATGAGGAGTTCAGGGTCAGAGTCGGAGCATAAAGTGTTTGGTGGGGGCGGCGTTTGGTTGTATTTGTTTGGGTCTTTTTCAGGTTTTTTTCTAGCAAACAAATTGTGTTTGTGTGTGAGTACCTGTGGTTGTGCCTCTCTCTGTGTTTGTTTGTATGTGCGCGTGCGTGTTTATGTGTTTATATGAGTGTTTGAAAGTTTGTGTCAGTAGGATTATGTGTATGAGGTTTTGGGATGTATGAATGAGTGTGTGCGTGTGTGCGTGTACAGCATAGCAGCCAAATCTCCCTCAAATCATTTCTTGTTTTACTTAAACAAGGAAGTGCACGTTGGGTCCTTCATCCAGCGTGTTTGAAACATTATCGATGATGTCGAGATATCAATGAGGGTCATCGCTAAAGAACTTCAGGTGTTAGTGGGGACACTCAGAACAGTGTTGAACGAAGACATTCTATACAAGTGGGGTGTGCTTGGGGCGGGGGCGGGCTCATTCCCGTCTACAAAGAGACACAGGAAAATTATTTGATCCGTGCCAAGCGGTTACTTAAAAGGCTTCACAAACATGGCATATTTTGGTTCTTCCCTGACGTGAGAAACCCCGATCAACACCAAAATTCTTACCGGAGAAATGACAGACAATTATGTACGGATCCTTCTGGTACCCCCGGAAGGTGCACACTAAGCTTCTAGCAATTGTGATGGGGCTTTAGGAATGGTGAGAAACGAAAGTCAAGTCATTCCACTTCGCCAGAAGGCTGTACGTTGTTTCAACAAAGTTCGGTACCATTTCATAAGTCCCACATAACCCAAAAATGGATGTCGAATAATGTTTTCGATCATGCAACATCAAAATTGCGGCCTCCAAACTCGTCAGTTTAAATCCCATGGACTAGAAAGATTGGGGGATTGCTGAAAGGGAAACTGCTTGGCATCCTCACAATACCATAGCTACACCGAAAGGGGAAATTGTGCAGATGAATCTCCGACCTGCAAAGGCCTCAGATTTCAATTACTTGGACTTCA
>NC_142953.1:8937593-8957593 GCF_046866305.1 Octopus bimaculoides
ACAGATAAAGAATAAAACGCTATTGTTACATTAACATGACATTTGTGTTGCTAATCTTTTGATCTCTGATTGTTTTCCCCCCTTTACCAACCCCATCATACGACACCCACAACATGGGGGTTATACACGCATGCAGATATATATATATATATATATATTGTGTGTGTCCCCGCGTGTGTGTGAATGAATGTAAATTTTGGCGTGTATTAGCATATATATATATATATATATATATATATATATATATATATATATATATATATATATATATATATATATATATATATACATATATATATATATGTGTGTGTGTGTGCATATGTGTTTATAATGATGCACGTATATATATGTTTTTTTATATAGACACACTTATGATAGACGCACACATATATATATATTGTAGTCTAGCCTATATATGCATATGCTCACTTTCTTTCTCTCTCTCTTTATGTGTGTGTATATATATATATATATATATATATATATATATATATATATATATATGTATATATATACACACACATAAATATATATACATATAAATGTTTGTATATCTATAGATAGATATAGATACATACATACATACATACATACATACATACATACATACATACATACATACATACATACATACATACATACATATAAACGAAAAACACAGAGGAGAATTTCCAAAGATAAAAAACTGCAATCCATCACTAACTTCTTTCTATGCTCCAATCTTTTTTCTTCATATACATATACCTTACATATATATATATAATTTGTGTGTATGTATATAATTTCATATAATTCATTCCGTCAGAAGTCAGTGATGAATCACTGCGAATAATTTATTGGGTAAGCTACTCGCTAGAAATACCACCTAATTATAGGTCTACTTCTCTAGATTATTTTAGCCTTGCATCTGCTAATTTTGGACCAAAGAACACTCTTTTTTTTGTGTGTTTGCTTTTTGGGTTTTTCTTTTTGTTTTCAACGAATCACCAAAGACGTATCCTGCGTATGAGACAGCGACCGATATTGTACATGGTGGCATGGTATGCTAGAAATAGCAGTCGAACGTTCCTGAAATCAAAACCAGCTGACATGCAAAAGAGCAATTTTAAATTTGGAAATGTATTTTTGGATATACGATAAGAGGAGATGGTCACGATTGGAATGCGTCAGAATTGTAATGATATTTGGTCGACGACAGACGAGAGGTGAAAGTATCTACATTCAACGTCCTTCATGTTTTTTCCTGCTTTTTTTATGGTGCCCCACATTTTGCTCTCCCTCTCTCTATCTGTGTGTGTGTGTGTGTATAGGCTGTGTGGTAAGTAGCTTGCTTACCAACCACATGGTTCCGGGTTCAGTCCCACTGCGTGGCACCTTGGGCAAGTGTCTTCTACTATAGCCTCGGGCCGACCAAAGCCTTGTGAGTGGATTTAGTAGACAGAAACTGAAAGAAGCCCGTCGTATATATATATATGTGCGTGTGTGTGTGTTTGTGTGTCTGTGTTTATCTCCGCAACATCGCTTGACAACAGATGCTGGTGTGTTTACGTCCGTAACTTAGCGGTTCGACAAAAGAGACCGATAGAATAAGTACTAGGCTTACAAAGAATAAGTCCTGGGGTCGATTTGCTCGACTAAAGGCGGTGCTCCAGCATGGCCACAGTCAAATGACTGAAACAAGTAAAAGAGTATTTATATAGTGAGGACACATGGCCTAGTGGTTGGGGGTTGCAAAACACTTCATCTCACATTGCTCTGCGATCACCTCGACACCTGACACGTGGCCCACCGTGCACCTGTTCAAACATCATCGATTTGATGGAGAGAGTGAGCTAATGTGTAGCACGGACATTTTGATCACTATAAACAAATTACTTGTGAAGGTCGTTTCAACGAGAGAGTCCATCATTCATTCATATATATATTTGGAAAGAAACGTACTAAACAATGATGTGTGTAAATACAAGCTTGTTACCAGATCAAACATGCTTGAGGTATTATTAAAACTTGTAGGAAAGTCATTCACTAGATTTTGTCATGAAGAAAATTTGCAGCTGTAAACAGATAGGTCTAAACTCACCAAGTCAGTTTGCAGCGCTTCCTAACCAGCTTCGTAGATGCATGGATTTCGAAGTTGTTATTACTTCCTCAGTACCAGAGACTGGGAAGTTAGACGCTACGGACTGACAGGAGAGACAGGCTTCTCTTATTATACTGCTCAGCGCCTTTATTCTGTATTTTATTAACGGTGAGCCGCTGATTAGCGCAAGTAATTATAGTACGATGGCCAATCTGGTCACGGGCGCTGAGAACTGATTTCAAGTGTTTACATCTGTCTGTCTACAACAAAGAGTTTTCTCTATGACACAATACAGTAAATGACTTTGTTAAGGGTTCGAATATACCTCGAAGGAGCGAAAAGAGAGAGGGAGAGATATTGAAAAATAAGGGAAGGGGTTCTGAAAAATAAAGATGTCGAGAAATAGAGAGAGAGGTAGGGGGCTGAGAGACAGAGAATGAGTTAGGAAATAATGAGATATAGAGAGAAGAATATAAATAGGAGTGAACGAGAGAGAGAGAGGGGGGGGTGAAGGAAATATTGAGAAATAAAGTGAGGGATTCTGAGAAGAAAGTGACAGAGAGAAAATGAAGAAGAGAGAATTAGGGAGAGACGTTTAATAAATAATGAGAAATAGAAAGAAGGATATAAGAAGTGAGAAAGAGGGAGAGAGAGATTGGGAAATAAAGGGAGAGAGATTCTGAGAAATAGAGATGTAAAGAGAGATAATGAGAACGGGAGAGAGAGAGAGAGATGGAGGTATGAGTGAGGAAGAGACCTCTAATAAATAATGAGACGTGGAGAGAAGGATATAACGAGGAGGATTGAAAGAGAGAAAGAGAGAGGGGGGAGATATTGAGAAATGGAGAGGAAGAGAGACAGACAGACAGAGAGGAATGGGAGAGAGAGAGAGAGTGAGAGGAGTGGAAATAGATGTTCGTTTGCCAATCGTAAACATTGTCTTTCCATCGTCACTCTCTTTCCGTCGTCACCACTCTCTCTCTGATCTCTCTCTCTTTTTCTCTTTCATTCTCTCAAAATCTGCCTCTTTCTCTCTCTCTCTCTCTCTCTCTCTCTTTCTCTTTCATTCTCTCAAAATCTGCCTCTTTCTCTCTCTCTCTCTCTCTCTCTTTCATTCTCTCAAAATCTGCCCCTCTCTCTCTCTCTCTCTCTCTCTCTCTCTCGTCACTAGATAATATCTGGCGGGAATTCAGTTAAAATGGCAATAAACGCTGATGAGAATCGCTTCCACGGAATTACGTTGTCACCTGAAACACATTCCATCGATTGATGTTTCGGTAAGGAATAGAAAAATGTAATTTCGTTGGCAAATAACATAAATTGTGCAATAACAGAGAGCGAAAAGAAAGTGGTGGACAGGAGAGAGTGGGGAGAGATAGAGGTTAAATGAAGGAGGAGGAGGAGGGGGAGGAAACAGGAGAGAAAGAGACAGTTACAGGAAAGAAGAGAGGAATAGATAAAAATTGTAAGAAATGAGGCACGTTAAAGTAGTACGTATTTGTGCGCGCACACACACACCTGTATGTAAGTACTTCTGTATGTATGTATGTATGCATGCATGTATGTATATGTGTGTGCGGGTGCCTGTGTATGAGTGTGTGTGTGTGTTCGTGTGTGTCCCCCACATGTATGGTATATTGGATCTAACATACTAAATGTATGCCAAATATACACCACGACATACATGTATATTTATGTATTTGTATGCATATGTGTATATGTATGTGTCTAAGCATACGCGAATATATATACAAATATGTAAGTATGCATGCATGTACATACGTATGTATGTATGTGTATATATATATATATATATATATATATATATATATATATATATATATATATATATATATATATATATATATATATATATAGATAGATAGATAGATAGATAGATATACGTATACGTATACATATAAAGGCGCGTATGTATGTGCGCGCGCGCGTGTTTGACTAGGATTGTAACAAATATTACAAAATATTTGTAAGTACGTCCATTGCCGCCAACATTCACACACATACACAAGTAAGCATGTAAAGACGCGGAAGTGAGGTGATCGTTTCACTTGCAATATAGATCAGTTAAATGAATTACATAAAACGGCGTATGGTTAGGTATACAGAAGTTTATCTCTGTGTATTTACTTGTGTTTGTATATTTGTAGGTTTGGGTTAATGTACATGCATACATACATACATACATACATACATATATATATATATATATATATATATATATATATATATGTATGTATGTATGTATGTATGCATGTACATTAACCCATATATATATACATACATACACACGAGGTGGGTAAAGTCTTGAGCCTTGATGTCTTGTACCATGTTTTGTTTTTTATTTTCATACACCCCTCGTATATATATATATATATATATATAGAGAGAGAGAGATAGATAGATAGATAGATAGATAGATAGATAGATAGATAGATAGATAGATGTGAAGCATTTGAAGCTCGAAGAATTGAACAATCCATCTTAAAACGAGCACTTCGTAGACAGGACTTCACTACAATCCCAGGCACTTTACTGCTTTAAAATATTTGTAAGATCTGCAATAGAGATTGTTTGTCAAGAGCAGGACTTGCTAGTCGTATAAGATCTCACAACAGTATTTATTAATTAAAGAGATGGCCTTCTTCTGTAAAGAAGTGGCAGTCATCATATAGTTTAAATTTACAGAAAAACAAAGACGTAGACAGGTGTGGGAACAAGCAACTGTATTAGTTTGACGCTCGAGAAAAATGGAAAAGTTTTTTTTACGTTTCGAACCTACGCTCTTCGCCAGAGAGGAATCAGAGGAAATAAATGGAGAGAGTATGAATAAAAATGTGTTAGTTCAGTGGTCCAACGTAACCGCATGTGGATCGTTGGCGATTTTTTTCCTCCGTCTTCCTTTTCTCTTGGACTTTCCTCCGTTTCCTGTTTCTGACGAAGAGCTTTGCTCGAAACATTAAACTACCTTTCTTTCCTTCCCTGAGCATCTGCTAATAATTTGCATGTACCATATGCTCGCGTTGTTGTTTTTTTTTCATGTGTTTTTCCTCGTTTCTCGGATTAACTATATATATACATACATACATCACAGCTGCATCCTCGTTACACGAGAAAAGCCATTGCCAAGAAGACTTAATGAAATGATTCATGACTGTTGCCATGTGATGCCCTTATATGACTTTTAAGCCAGGCCAAGCTTTTACACATTTTATTACATACTAGACAACTGTGCTGGCTGGCAGGAGAACCAGGTGCCACCATATGCACTCATTTACATATATACTCGTATGCATATACATATAAAATAGTAGCATGAAATATGAATTCAGAGTATCATGCAGCTCCTCATTCGGAATCGGCTATCAGTCTACAAATAAATTAATTAGAATTTAATGTAACGTAATGGTCTCCATGTAATTGAAAATCCATAAAATCCGAGCGATAAAATTTTCAGTAGAAAATATATAAAACTTAAAGCCTGGAAGTGTGAGAGGTGAAGATGGGTTTCTTTATCCACATCAATGATTTCCATAAGATTACAGCCGTTTCGTAACTTTCTTCGTGTGATATTAATTTCAGTATGCCAAAAAAACTACAGGTACATTTTTGCATCAATACGAATGCGCGGAATTATACAAGACAACTGCATAGTCACAATTAGTGAAAATAAAGAAAGCTATGCATATGTGTGAACGCGTGTGTACGCACGAATACATACCTGTATATGTACAACACATACACATCTACTGACACACACATACACATACTTGTGTAATGCGAGCCGTACATTTGTGTATGTATGTGTGACGGTGTAACTGTACAAGAGTTTCTCATACTATCTCCCTCTATCTCCCCTTCTCTATCTCCCTCCGCTCTCACTTTTTCTCCCTCTTGTTCCCCCTCTCCCTCTCCTTTCTTCCCCCCCCCCTTTGCTATCTCTCCCCCTCTCTCTCATTTATATATATATAATTATACATACATATTACACACATATACATGTATGCAAGTATGTACTTATGTGCGTATTTATTGGTGGGTTGTTGGATGAATAGAGAAGTGAATAGATGGAGGAATGTATGTGTGTGTGTATATATTCATATATCTTTAGAGGGGGAGCGCGCGGAAGGAATATATTCACGCATTTTGATAGACGCATACATGTGCGTGTGTGTGTCTGTGTGTGTGTTACCCTCACTGCTTACCCTCACCACGACCCTCACTTCCACCAGCGACAACGACAACAACAACAACAACCCCACTACCAAAAAGAGAAACAAACTAAGGCAATTTGTTTTTTACTGTATTGCAGTTCAGAAATGCTGGAAGTCGACAAAGTCGTTTCTCAGAACAGTCGCCATTTTGTAATTGATTTATACATTATATATTTACCAACGAGGAGAGGACATATATATATATATATATATATATATATATATATATATATATATATATATATGTGTGTGTGTGTGTGTGTGTGTGTGTGTGTGTGTGTGGCAGAAATACATGTGCTTTGCTGTGTGTGTGTGTGTGGAGTAGGCCTGTAGGTATGTTTGTATATGTAAATGTCTATATATCTACGCATATATGCATACATTCAAATATATTATTACATTCATGTATATACATAGACATATATATATATATATATATATATATATATATATATATATATATATATGCATAAACATACATACGTACATATACATAAATTTATATTATATACATTCATATATATACATACATATATACACATATTACAGACATAAACACACGCACACACGCATATATGTATGTATGTATGTATGTATTTGTTGTATATACATACATATATATACATACCTGCACACACACGCACACATGCTTATACATTCGTATTCTATGATTTTTATATTCTACTCTTTTTGGCAATTAGATTCTTTTCTACTCTAGGCACAAGGCCCGAATTTGGGGGGGAGGGGGGGGGTTAGTCGATTAAATCGACTCCAGTACGCAACTGGTACTTAATTTATCGAACCCGAAAGGATGAAATGCAAAGTCGACCTAGGCGGAATTTGAACTCAGAACGTAAAGACACACGAAATACTCCTAAGCAGTTCGCTTGGCGTGCTAACGTTTCTGCCATCTCACCGCCTTCTTTTATTAATTAAATTGATTATCCTCATATCCACATACACACGCACACGCACTCTCTCTCTCTTACACACACACTCATACACTAACATACACACACACATATACACACAGACAGACAGACATACATGCATACATACATGCATACATACAGACAGACATACGTACATGCATTGATTTATTTATATATTTATCAATATATTTATTGAGAATTAATTGACATTTTGTCTGTCGACTTAGCAACGACAGACAAAATTACTTCCAAACCGATCTGTAAAGTATTTGATGTTAACAATTTGCTAAAACTGAAATACGGAGACGCCAAGAGGGATTTCCATAAATGATTTAACATTGAGATTACTCACAACAGCCGCAGTTGTATTTATTGATTGGTCTCTGCATGTATATCTATCGTTTGTTTTGTATGCGTATGTGCCATATGTTTATGTGTATGTGTGCGTGCATGCATGCGTTTGTGTGTGCGTGCGTGTGTATGTGTCTGTACATATTTATGCGTATATGTTTTATTTTATGAAAGTATATATATATATATATATATATATACATATATGCATATATACACACGTGGTCTGATCACTAAGTATCCGGACTGTTGCCATAGTAACGAAGCTATAACGCGCAAAGTGAAAGCCGCTTGGAACAGATTGACCTTGAACTTTGCCATACATGTGCACTAAGTTTCTACGTTCAACCTCACTTCTGCTATTTACATCATTGCTTGGAAGGAACGTGCGTAGCGTGTGAACGTCGCATTGAACATGACAGAGTAAGTTGAGCAGGGAGTGAAATGCTTATGTAGGCCTGCATATATGTACAAATACAGGCATACATATATGTTTGTGTATGCGTGCGTGCGTGTGTATGTCCGTGTGCGTGTGTGTGACAGCAAAGGATAAGAAGCTGCTGTAAGAATAATAAAATGATCTACGCAGGATTCAGAAGAATTAAGGTTTTCATTTTTTTGTATTTGAGAACCAAGAAGAAAGAAGACTGTTCCGTAAACAGATGTTTCATGGAAAGAAATTATTGGATTATTGGACTTGAATCACTTTTTACAGGAGGTGGGGTGGGGGAGGGCGACAGTAACAGTGAAATGATGGGGATTTGCTGAAAGACGAGTCACTCGATTTTTAACCCTAAGAAGAGGAATATGAGATTAAAGTTGGGCAGGTCAGCAGCCATTAAAATATAGAGAGAATAAAATTCAAATTACGACAAATGTAAACAAACAAACGAAGTTTGCTTTTAGAAGCGTTGAGATGTCTTTTAGAAAGTTAAAGAAGTGATTTTAAGTTCTCATTTAAAATCACTTCTTTAACTTTCTCAGAGAGAATAAAGATTAAAAAAAGCTGCAGTGTGTATAACGTTTATAATATATACACAAAGATGGGATGGCACGAGCTGTAATATTTTGTTTCAAGAAATATCTCAATGAGACTTGAGTGTGAAAATCACAAGGCTTCGCTCATACCACCAGTGGATCGCCAGACACGGTGTTTCGACTTGATTTACGCTCCTCAGTGGCAAATGCTCTGGACGTTCTGAACAAATCCTAAAAATGCTTCTGCTGATATAGAAATCAGTGAACAAATTAGTTACTGGTTTATGCAAATACTTGACAGGATAGAATTAATAGACGCATTTGAAATAGTATTAGATTAAAACACCAGTGTGTATACCAACGTAAGGTGGCTAGGTGGCAGATACGTTAACACGTCGTCGAAATGCTTAACAACATTTCGTTCGTCTTTACGTTCTGAGTTCAAATTCTGCCAATATCGACTTTGACTTGCAGAGGTGATAAAATAAATACCAGTTGAATATTGGGGTCGATGTAATCGACTAGCACCCTCAGCCGAAATTGCTGACTTTGTATCAAAATTTGAAATCAATGTGGGTACACAGGTAGAACAGCACTGGCTGTAATATTTTGTCTCAGAAAAACATCTCAAAGAGACTTGTGTGACTTGGCTCAGAACGGCAGTGGATCGCTACACTCGGTGTTTCGACGTAATTTGATCTCCTCAGAGACGAATATAGAAGTAATTTTAATCGCTTAATCAAAAGAGAAAGCACTGCGACCTAATCTATTTTAGAGCCTTGCCACTAGTGGTAAGGAAGAATGTACGATCTGAATACTTCCAACAAAGTCAACTCCACTAATGATCCCTAAATGGGTTATCTCACCCGTGACACACTTCTGCATAGTTTTCATTCAGAAAGGCACTAACTTTCCCCGAATCAATGATAGAAAATTTTTTTCCCAATATGCTGACCAGTGAGATCGAAACCAAAACGTCGAAACTAAGTGGTTACTAAACGAACCTTTTTAACCAACCTCAAAGCCAATGCCTGAATGTGGCTTGTATTATGAAGTGTAAGTCAAGAAGATAATAGACGTAAATTTAATCCAACATGGCTGCGCTTCATACTATGAGTACCGGTGACTGTTTAATGATTTCAACATAATTTTCAACTAATTGAATGGCGTATTGACCGTTTGAGCAACTTTAACTTCCGGCAGCCATCTTAGAGAGGCAATTAGACGTTCAATAAAGCTTAATTGTATCTATTATTATCGTGGTTTGTCTTAGTCGTAAATCTACTCCTCTCTCTCCTCCACCCTCTTAATCTACGATGTCAAAATGGTGTCATATCTGTAGCTTTTATATCACGGATTATCTAATTAAATATTATCAAAGACAAATTAATTTCTTACCCTAATTTCCTGTTCTGCACAGCATCGCAGCCGTAATCTTGCACTAATTGTACAAGAAGGAGAATGAACGTGAGAGAGAAAGAGAGAGAGAGAGAGGGAGAGAGAGAGAGAGAGAGAGAAGCAGGATTCTAAGATGGCTGGCTGATGTAGTTCGTGAGTAAGGGAGGGAAAGAGGGATGGGGTGAAGGAGCGAGGATGGGGCGTTTGAGTGAGTGGCTTTAGTTGTTTCACAATAAATGTGATTCTAATACTCCTCAACCTTTGGAAATTGATGTTAACCGCCTCAAACTATTCTAAATTGTAATTAACGCGCTGCAGTACACAATGGTAAATGGCGAATGATTAAATGAATAATAATAATAACGTCAATAATAATGATAATAATAATAATAATAACGATAATAATAATCCTTTCTACTGGAAGCACAAGGCTTCAAATTTCGGGGAAGGGATTAAGTCGATTACATCTACCCCAGTGCGTAACTGGTACTTAATTTATCAATCCCGAAGGGATGAAAGGCAAAGTCGAACCCGGCGGAATTTGAACTCAGAACGTAAAGACGGGCGAAACGCCGCTAAGCATTTATCCCGGCGTGCTTACGATTCTGCCAGCTTGCTGCCCTTATAATAATAATAATAATAATAATAATGATGATGATGATGATGATGATGATGATAACAAGACTGAGAGAGCGCAAACCTCCGTCAAGGCAACGCCAACGTCCTCTCAACAGTTAGCCAGTGAGGATTTTTAAAATGATAATATCTGAAATAAACTCGACTGTTCTCACAAACGAGAATCCTAAAAATGAACCCGACCGCTCTCAAAAATTAAGTAAAAAACCGGAGAAATAATCCAGAATCCTTGTCCGATACCTGATCGATCCCAATGGTAGTCATGGAATGTGAAGGTGGCTGTAGAAAATTTAGTAACAGTAATAAATAGTTTATCCTTATCTAATACCAGCCGAAGTTAACAAATTCACCATTCAAAGGCGGAGGTAATAAGTTCAACTCAGGAATTTTTCAATGAATAGCATGAGACCTTTTTATTTTCTCTTCTCTTAAATTCCGGCCTTCCTTTAGTATTCCTGTTGTTTTAGATCGATGTATAGATGTATGTATATATGTAAGTATACTGTAAAGTGTTAATATGTATGTATAATATATATATATGTTATAAAAATATGTTGGTGTTACTTCTGAACAGTTTTGCTGCCGTTTGTCTATGTAGTTTGATTTCTTCATCCATCAGTTTCTACTAAGATCGAGACGCGAGTAAAATTAATGATAGAGAAACGGAAATAAAACTCTGGAAACAGCCTAAATTGAGAAAAACGTGAAACTGAACGCAAGATCGTAATCATGTAAAGCAAAGTAAATTAGGTAAAAAAAAAACCGGAGAAATAATCCAGAATCCTTGTCCAGTACCGGATCGAACCCGAAATCTAATCAGTTCGTGCCAGTCACGAGGCCAAACATCTCTGGAAGTTTCACCCGAATCCATCCAACGGTTCTTGAGATATCTTGTCTACGGACAAACAAACAAACACAACTGAAAACAATACCTCCGCTTTGGCGAAGGCGGAGGTAATGATAATCAAACTGATTGGAAGTGTCATCAAACTGATTGGAAATGTCATCAAACTGATTGGAAGTGTTATCATGTACATTGTTCTGTCTTGGTATAAAAGATGGGCTACAGCAAATATTCTGCTTAATACCACAGATTTGCTTGTCAGTTGTTTGACCTGAACCAGTTGAGCATGTCCCTTGGTGGTTGACGATATGTGCATCTCTGATCAAGAGCAATTGTAGTGGGGGAGCATCATAGCCATGTGTTGTGAGGAATTCTTTGGGATTTGGATACTTCACCTCTGGAAACATGGGTGTTTTGTTCAACATTCTTAAACAACCTTTATTCAAGGACGATTTGAGCGGGATGGGCTATTCAACCTGAAGAAAATCCTAACTGGGCCCCATCTGCAAGGTCATGCACAGTTTATCTTGATATGAGATTGCCGTGTCGCGCACATATTGTTGTGATGGATGTGTCTGGTGTACCCATATCAGGCGGGTAGTCATGATGGGTATATTGGGCGTCGTATAACTGTATCTCAGTGTCACTTTGATGGCATACGCTGCTCTTTCACACAATAATAATGATAATAATAATAAAATTTCATTCTATTATCATCATAAGGCCTGGAATTCTTTCTGGTAAAGTAGTATAGTCAACTGAATTGACACTAGTCCTGGGCTGGTATTTATTTTATCGACCCTGAAAGAATGAAAAGAAAACTGTTTAACTCTGGTGCCGATGTAATCGGCTTAACCCCTTCCCCGAAATTACTGGTATTGTGACAAAATTTGAAATTAATATATATCTGTATA
Organism: Octopus bimaculoides; assembly: GCF_046866305.1. NCBI lineage: Eukaryota > Metazoa > Mollusca > Cephalopoda > Octopoda > Octopodidae > Octopus > Octopus bimaculoides. Next base: position 8,949,959 of record NC_142953.1, read on the forward strand.
TAAAGCGGCGAGATGCAGAATCATTAGCACGCCGGACAAAATGCTTAGCAGCATTTCGTCTGTCTTTCCATTCTGAGCTCATATTCCACCGAGGTTGACTTTGCCTTTCATCTTTTGGAATAGATAAAATAAGTACAAGTTGAACACTTGTGCCGAAATTGTTGGTTTTGGGCCAAAATATGCAAACTATGACATAATGTTTATAAACAATATGCGTGCGTATAAGTGTGTGGACGTGCAGATGTGTATGTATGTGTGTGAATGTATATGCACATACAGGCATGTGTGTGTATATAAGAAGCTATGCATGTGTCGGTGTTGAATAACCGAAATATTGTAGGCTAGTTGACTGAGTACAGTTGCTAATGAGAATCACACGAAGTTATATATTTACCTCTGCATGGCTGGGTGGAGAGGGGATTTTATGACTCTGATATTGGTTGGTTTGGTGCATTTTGTGAGTTAATTGGGAGACTACAGGCAAATACGTATCTTTTAGTATGAATTTATATGTACGAATATATATATATATATTTACATGTATGCATGTATGTGTGTGTGTGTATATATATATATATATATATATCTATATATATATATATTTATATTTACATTATGCATGTATGTGTGTATATATATATATATATATATATATATATATATATATATATACATATATATATATACTTATATATATGTGTGTGTACGTGTGCATGCATGTATATATGTGAATGTGAGTGTGTGTGTGTACGTAAAGATGGATAAATATGTATCTAAAGATTATATAATATAAAGTTATGTACACATGTGCGTGTGTGTGTGTGTGTATGTGTGTGTGTGTGTATAGAGGGAGAGAAGGTGAGAGAGAGAAGGACTTAGATAAAATATTCTACACATGTGCGCATACACTCATATAAGCATACATCTATATATGTATATCGAATGTAATTACTCCGTCTTCACAGATGATTACCGTCTGTTGGTGCTTCCACGATATCAAGCTCAATTCTGACTCGTCCATGACCTCCCAGATAACTATTCAGTCCTTCAGCTCTATCACTTAGTTCTGCACACGTAGTCACTCTTCCATCGTCGTACGACAAACTAGAATGACAGATGACAAATGCGGTCACCATAAAGAGACATCCGTACATCATTAGGTTATAGTGATAAACGCTTGTACGATATGAGGACAACATTCTGAGTCTACGTGATTAGCCCCGAGTGACAGACTGAAGCGAGATGACCTGGGATCGTGTGAAACCGCGAGTTTTACATCAGTGTCCCGCTCCTACAAGGATCTTATGAAAACAGTCAAGGGCCACTCACTCCCAGGGGTTTTATTTCGTTGGCCGTTGACTCTTCTGAGTTTCTCCGCCCTTCGACGAGTCATTTTTATCATCCCGTAGGGTGTTGAAAAGCTGCCATACTCAATAAGCGGGTTTGATGGTGTTGACCGCTTAGTCGCCGAGGACCCGACCATGCACCATACATGCATGCACACATATGCACATGAAGATAGATACAAACACACATACATACGTACGTAACACACTGCTTAAATACCAATCTTGAGAAATTAGGCTTCGATGACTACGGAGCCAATCTTTCATTGAAACTATAAAAATTTCGGGCCTTGTACCTAGAGTAGAAAAGAATATTCCGCCATTTTCAGAAGCAACAACTACACGTTCATTTACTCCGCAGTATACCACACCTATTACACACATACACACACCTATTATACACATACACACACACACATGCGCTACCCTAATATCCACCCAGCTGTTCTCAGTCGCTAATTAACAAATAGTTAATCCTACCAAAAGGAATTCGCACATTTACTCTTATTTATTTGTAAGTAATCAAAATCAGAACCATATTCATATATGTTCATCGCCATTGCTATTAATATCCCTGCTGATATACCTAATCAGAACGCCCGTCTGTCTGTCAATCTGTTTGTCTGTCTATGTAACTGTCTATCTAATTATCTAACGAGCTAGCTATATGTCTGCCTGCCTGCTTGTCTATTTATCTTTTTTTTTTTTTTTTTTACTTATTTCAGTCATCAGACTACAGCCACGCTGGGGCACAGCCTTGAAAAGTTTTAGTCGGATGAATCGACCCAAGTCTTTATTTTTATTTATCTATTTATTCACTGTAAAGCCTGGTATTTATTCTGTTGGCCTGTTCTGCCGAACAGCTAGGTTACGGGGGACGTAGACACACCAATACCAATTGGCAAGCGGTGGTGGGGAACAAACACGTCAATAATAGTAACTTTTGTACAGGGTGTTCAAAAAGTCTCTCACCAGTGAATTTTTTCATCCTGCGCATCACCATGGCGCTACTTCAAGAGTTTTTCGGTGAACGGATTATTTAGAAGGGACTTTGGCCACCAAGATCACCTGATTTAACACCGCCAGATTTTTTTTTTCTGGGGAGCAAGTAAAAGATCAGTGTACAAGAATCGCCTGAAAACCATTAAATACTTACTGCGGAGAGACCTTTTGAATACCCTATAGATGTCATAAGCGGTATATTGTTAGATGTTTTCAGTACAAATAAGTATCTTTTAGTCTTAAGTTACGAAATGACTTATTTGTGGACTATCTTCTCCATTTTGACTTTTTAATTTTATGAGACTGTTTATAGACATATATATATTGATGATCTTCCTATCAATATATCCGGTTAAACCCAGTTGGCATCTGGATTGTTTTTAACAATCCCTTACGGAGATATTGCCGCCTCTAAACGCCAGTGTTGAATGGTGGCAACTGATGAAGGAAATGTTCTCTATGTGGCCTGTGTGTTTTCTGTACTTGTTTATCATTTTGTCTACGTTTTGTTTGCAATGTCCTGTACCCAGATATGCATCTATATATACAGGTGGATGTAGGTATGTACATACATGTACGTATATATGCATATACTCATTTATTATTTGTATATATATATGTGTGTGTGTGTTTGTCTGTCTGTGTTTGTCCCTGCCACTATCGCTTGACAACCGATGTTGGTGTGTTTATGTCTCTATAACATAGCGGTTCGGCAAAAGATACCGATCGAATAAGTATACTAGGCTTACAAAGAATAAGTCCTGGGGTCGATTTGTTCGACTAAAGGCGGTGCTCCAACATGGCCGCAGTCAAATGACTGAAACTAGTAAGAGAATAAAAGAATAAAAGAAAATCTGTTCGTAATTCATCAGACCAAGAATTAGAATATTCCTGATGAAACATGTATAATGCAGAATCCATGATACTAAAAAAGTTTTCAGTTTTCCGTTTTCAGATATAGATGTGTATATCTACACATATACGTGTGTGTGTGTGTGGCGTGTATGTATGGTGTGTAAGTGTGTATAGGAAGAGCTTGGGACCAAAGACCTTTCCATTTTTTCCTGAGTGTCAAACTAATACACCACGTTTATTGTTCACTCACCTGTCTCTACTGTCTCTTGTACAATTTTGAACCACACACACACACACACACACACACACACACATACACACACACACACACATACACACACACACACACATACATACACACACACGAACACACACACACATTTATGCATGTATATATGTATGTATGTATATGTGCACGACGTGCTTCTATCAGTTTCCGTCTACCAATTCCACTCACAAGCCTTTGGTCGGCCGAAGGCTATAGTAGAAGACACTTGCCCAAGGTGCCATGGTGTGGGACTGAACCCTCGCTTGATTTAGATTGCGTTGACCAAGGTGACCACCTCTGGTTCGGAAAAATCGCTAAACCGGAATGGCTTTGGAAAATCGATGTTGTACCCGTACTATACCACTTCTTCTCCACTGCATCACTATAGTTGTACACTACCACACAACTACCACCCTAGTACACCACTACAGTGGTATACTACGGCACAACTAGTGCACTACTAAAGTACTTCACCACACTACTACATCCCAAACATCACCTTTTCCACTGCCATCGCCACCACCTACATCAAAACAGTCATCAACCACCACCACCACCACCATCATCACCGTTGTTGTCATCAACACCACCACAACCACCGTCAGAACCATTACTTCCTCCACCACTATCACCATCAATATCATCTCAACCCACAATACCACCACCCTTATCACCGTCTCTAACTCCACCACCACCACCATCAACAACGCACCACCTCAACCAGCGTCAGCACCGCTTTCTTTATCATCACTTCCTCCACCACCACCATCAATACTATCATCTCCACCATTGCCGCCACCGCCGACTCAGCCACCACCTCCACCACCACCACCACCACCATTACCGCCGTCGCCACCAACACCTGAACCTCTATTTCCGTTCCGTTCCAAAGTATGTTAACAGTTGTGCCAAGGAGCCAGTGCTGCGAGAAAGAGAGGCGCTGCTTTGCCCTCCCATGTGGTTAACAAGCTATTAGTATTTTCACACGTGGCGTTGAATTACTTACACATACATGAACAACAACAACATCAATAACAACAACTACGATGGTAGCAGCAACAGTAGCAGTAGCAACATGATGAAGATGAACAGTCAAGTACTTTGTGTGTGTGTGTGTGTGTTTGTAAAAAAGTTGTTTGACTCAAAACGCTATGAGAATGGATATTACATTAAGTTAAGCGCCAAGTTTCGCGGTTTTTATTTCATACATACATGAATATGTGTGTGTGAGTGATTGTATGAAGTATACATACATACACAAATATATATACATTATATATACAATTAAAAGGGTAAAGGTTTATCAATTTATTAATTTATTAATAAATTAACAATTAATAATTTTACCAAGCTGAACTTCGGTATGCGGTGAAGCAACTATTTGCTGATCCCTTAATTATGTTTATACATTATATATATATATAAAATCAAAATAAGCAACAAGGATTTTAAAGATGGTTGCAGTACGCACGTTTCATGCTACTCCATTTATTTAAGTAATGTGAGCATTACATTAAATGCAATATGTAGAGCAATCTTCAGCTGCACGAAAATGCAGAAAATTACAGTAGAATAGAGATATTATTATTGTGGCAACATTTCAAATCCAAGTGGGAGGAAGAATACATAAAAATCCATCTTGACATAGCCAAGTCTATCAGGCTAGTAATTGATCACCTAGTTTTTGGAATGGTTTTTAGATAATACCATACCATACTATATTCTGGTGCCTAAACATAAGTACCATATTCAATTTTTGAATCTAAATCTAAACTTTATATATATATATATATATATATATATATATATATACGTGCGCGCTCGCGCACATATAAATATATTGTTATCATTAGTAAAGGTGGTGGCGGCGGCAGTCGTCGTAGTCTTTGTTGACGAAGATTCGGCTGTGCGATGAAACGAGTTACCTGCTCCTGAATTAGCATGTAAGTGGTTGAGTATTCCACAAATACATGTACCCTTGAGGTGATTTTGAGGTAAAAATTGACCTCACACTATATTGCAAAGCCATACTTTTGGAATTATACGTATAATACACGCGAAGGGCTTCTATTGGGTAGACTGTGGTCAGGGTCAATTGGATAGATTTGTTTAAACTGGGCCCCGCGCAACGAGAGGGCCCCACGCAAAGAGGGGTGCCCGCGCAACGAGAGGGCCCCGCGCAAAGAGGGGGGGGGGCGAGGAGGGGTGGAGCACAAAGGGGGGGGGGGTCATCTTTGTGCGGTGAGCCCGCGCACTGCCAGTTCGCCGCCCTCGGCCCGGAGCTATTAGTAGAAGACACTTGCCCTTGGTACCATACAGTAAGACTGAACCCGGAACCACGTGGTTTGGAAGCAAACTTCTTACCACATTGCCACACGTGTACCTCTCAGGGAAGTATTTCAACATATATGTACACGAAGTAATATCACAGAAATTTGCTTGGAGAAGTAGTTATGTCATGCAGTATGGAGGATATGACAGAGTGATAGAGTGATATCACGTTGATATTTATTTCACGCTGCGTAAATAAGCGATATATTTTCGGTTTTAAGGTTGATATGTAACATTTATACGCGGTGTTTATTTTAGATGTTGTCAGAAGTCAATAAAGAGATTGATACAGCGATATCAGACATATTGAAGACTGGAGTTATCACACACATTATAAGAGGACATTATTCAATGTGGAAAAAAATCTTATTATTACTACTACTACTATTAGGGTGGCGAGCTGGCAGAATCGTTAGCACGCCGGACAGAATGCATAATGGCATTTCGTCCGTCCTTACGTTCTGAGTTCAAATTCTACCGAGGTCGACTTTGCTTTCCTCCTTTCAGGATCGATAAATTAAGTAGCAGTTGCGTACTAGGGTTGATCTAATCGACTGTCCTCCCCCCCCCCTCCCTCCCCCCCTCCTCCCTCCCCCAAAATTTCGGACCTTGTGCCTAGAGTAGAAAAGGTATTTCGCCCGTTGCTACGCTCTGAGTTCAAATTCCGCCGAGGTTGAGACTTTACCTTTCATCCTTTCGGGGTCGATTAAATAAGTACCACTTACGCACTGGGGTCGATGAAATCGACTTAATGCCTTTCCCCAAATGTGAGGCCTTAGGCTTCCAGCTGAAAGGTTTTTTATTATTGTTGTTGTTGTTATTATTATTATTACTTGTTGTGATGATGGTAGCAACAGTAGTAGCAGTAGTAGTAGTAGCAGCAGCAGCAGTAGTAGTAGTAGTAGTAGTAGTAGTAGTAACATCTGGTGTGAGTAGATATGCTTTCACCTCGCTTCAAGGATTTTGTAGATGTTTATTTTTTTCTAGAACTGAAGAAGATTATTTACTTTGTGGATGATAGTTTTCAACAGAGTATCTCCAGGAAAGCACCGGAATCTACTCCATATGAGATAGACAGAAACTCATTTTTGGATACAATTTTATTTTTTCTGGCTCCGTTTTGTATTTCCTCGCAAGATACTCAAAATGGCTTCTCGCAAGGCAAACACTCCCTTCAAACAAACAAAAAAGGTGCCAAGAAGTGAAAGCAGATACAAATATACAGGGAACAAAACAAAATTTTTTTTAATGTAATTTAACTTCACAGAAAGATTTAGTCATTAAAAAAGATAGTGACATTTTAACGTTCAAAAACATGAGATTGAACAATTTAAACACTGATTTTGATCCTATGTTGCTCATACAGTTGAAAATAGACTTTAAGACATGTTTTATTGAAGATTTAGTGATAATAGTATGAAGTACAGAAGTGTGTAGTAATCATTGTTAGAAAATCGAGTTACATTTGTAGATACATTTAAACTATGAGGAGGATTGTATCAAATTCCTTTTCTATTTTTCTGTTCAGTATCATTTCATATGGGTTGTTCCATACATTTCAGTTTTCCATTACAACCGTCTCTGTCTAGGGCTTTAATGTACCAGGGGAAACTTTTTGGAATATTTCTCTGTCTGATGATAATTTAGGTTTAGCTCTATTAGTATTGTCTGTAATGTGCTGTATACTGGTGAGCTGGTAGCTATGGTTCCTATTATATAGATTGTTACTTCTTAGTATGACTTTAAACTGCATCCAGTAGTGGGGCCCTGCTTCGAGAGTTCCAGGGTTTTAAGGAGTGTGAAACCACCTCTTAGCCACTATTGTCCCCAGGT
>NC_142953.1:8965093-8967593 GCF_046866305.1 Octopus bimaculoides
ATGTCGGTAACATTAATCCTGATGAATCAGCAAAATAGTTTAAAACGTCATTAAAACAGCCATTGCAGTATTTTTCGGCTCTTTACATTATTGTTTGTTGTTGTTGTTATTGTCTTCTTTCAATTTATCTTTCCATTTCTTGCTGAGTGTCTTCGTGAGACCTAAGGCAAAGAAACGCACTGTATACATTCATAGGCCATTAAAATAAGCAGACCAGATTGTTCATTTACAAAAGTCATTTGATAGAGAAAAGGAGGAAGAAAGACAGAGAGAAAAAGGGAAAATTTACTATTATTGTTGTTGTTGTCGCCATGGAAGGGAGGTGTGGTTTTGGAGCGCTGTAAGTTTATGACTAATTCTCTCGTTTAAAAGGTTGTATACTGTATTTTATTGTTTAAATCGTTTTGCAAAGCCAGCTGCCCTTCTGGGGCGCTGACGTTTGTTAACCAAAGCCCCATATTGGGGATGATACAAACCTTTTTGCTTTCAAATTTCTTCGAAAATTTCCTTTGAAGAAAGTAAACGTTGAAGATGGCGACGATAAGCGGGAGTAAGGAAGGAAGGTGGTACAGCAATTTTCACGAGTATTTCCCAAACCTCCCCACTATGATTGGCAGTAGACAGCAAGAAGAAGAAGAAGAAGAAGAAGTTTTCCTAACTACATGGAAATTGTAGTAGCACGAAGAACCACTGCTGCGAAGAGACTAGCAAAAATGGAGTTAGCTGTGGGTAAGAGACTTTTGCAAATATCACGGCAGCCAAGGAATTGGTTAACATCCCATTGGTGAAGAAAATGGATAAACTAAACAAGGCAGAAAAATATATGAAAATGAATGGAAGGCGGGCAGAATTGACGCCACCAAGCGACGTGCTTGAAGCAACAGCCAAACGGACAGTTGTCTACAGGAGCGTGAACACAAAGACAAGGAAAATGCTTAGCGGCATTTCATCCGTCTTTACGTTCTGAGTTCAAATACCGCCGAGTTTGACTTTGCCCTTCATCGTTTAGGGGTTGCTAAAATAAGTACCATTTGAGCACCGGGGTCGATGTAACCAAACCCACCCCAGAATCGCTGACCTCGTGCCAAAATTTGAAGCCGTTATTTTTTTTTTTTTTTTCATGAAAACTCTCAGCTTATTTTGCTGGGTATGATGGAAAGTGTCAGTTGTCTGCAGACTAAGGTGACACTTGTTTACTGGTCATGCTTCAAGAATCCTGCAGAGAACTCTTGCAGTTCCAAGCAATACTGATTGTTGTAGGTGTCGTATTATTACATTTGTACCAATCTTTTTGAGCCACGTTGATACTTCCAAGTGCACCAATCACCATTGGTATCACGTTCCCTCTCTTCATTGCCCACAACCTGCGTATTTCCCGCTTCAATTTATCATAGTTGTTCACTTTTAATTCTTCTTTCTCTTCGATCCTGTTCTCACTAGAACGTGCTACGTCGATTACCAGATATACTTTCTCTTTTCTATTTAACCCAACAATGTCAGGTTTCCAATGTTTTATCTGATGGTAACACGGAATCATTACATTCCACAGGATTTTGCAATCTTCATTCTCAATAACTCCCCCTGGGATTTGGTCAAACCACGTCTTTCATCTTTCTATGCCTAATGTCCACAAAACTCCCAGTGGATCATTCTTGCCGCATTGTCATATTGTCTTTTGTATTCATAGATCGTTAGCACGGTAGACGAAATGCTTAGCGGTATTTCACCCGTCTCTACGTTCAAATTTCACCGAGGTCAAATTTTGCCTTTCATCCCTTTTGACTGGGGTCGATGTAATCGACTAATCCCCCTACCCCACAATTCCAGGTCTTGTGCCCATAATAGAAAAGATTATTACTAGTAGTATTATTATTGTTGTTATCATCGTCATCATCATCATCATCATCATCATTATTATTATTATTATTATTATTATTATTATTATTATTAGTGAGTGAGTGAGCAGTGCATGCCATCAAAGTGACACTGGAGTAAAATATACGAAGCCCAGTATACCCATCATGACTACGTCTGATAAGGGTACACCAGACACATGCATCACAACCATATGTGCGCGACATGGTGATCTCATATCAAGATAAACAGTGCATGACCTTGCAGATGGAGCCCACTTAGAATTTTCTTCAGATTGATTAGCCCATCCCACTCAAATGGTCCTTGAATAAGGACGATGAAAGAAACACCCATGTTTTCAGAGGTGAATTCAAACCCCAAAGAATTTCTCTCAACACATGGCTATGATGCTCCCCCACTACTTCTGCTCGTAATCAAAGATGCATATATCGTCAGCCCTAAGGGACATATGCTTAACAAACATAAGTGTTGGTGTTATGCCTAGGGTGCCATATATTTGGTTTTGTACATAGTGTTGTTCTAGAGAATGTGTTTAAGAAACCATAAGAAAATTATGTTTGTTTTAAAATTTGAGATTACATAGAAAGTATTGCTCCGTGCATGAATTTGTTTTGAATGGATAAAG
>NC_142953.1:8972593-8975093 GCF_046866305.1 Octopus bimaculoides
TCCAAGGAGTCGTTGAAGAAAAGTGGGGCGATAATGGGGTAGCGATTCATGTAAAAACAACAAAATAACGGGTTTATTAGGTTAAGTCTTATTTGTTAAATACAGTTGCTTTGAATTTGCTTCAGAAAGAGGTCTATGTTTGTGATGGTTAGTTGGGGTGGGGGCTTTAGGAAGGTGGCCTGGGGGCCAAGGGGGCGGCAGCCCGAAAATGTTTGGGAACCACTGAGTTAAAAGAAGATATTTAGTAAGAAAGAGAACAGGCGGAAACCGTTTTGTGCCAGCCTCACCATGTCTTCCTAATAGAGCAACGTTGAGAAGGCTAAGATCATCCAGGCCTTCATTAATGGTACCAACATTCGTTCTCTGGCTTCCATCTTCAAAGTTCGTTCAAGAGCCATCAAGAGAATTGTGAATAAGTTTGAGAAAGAGGAAATAATGGAAATGAAAACGAGATCAAGAGGTCATAACCACAAGAGGAATCATCATTTCAGTCTGGAACTGAAGAGAGCAATCAGAAGAGATCCAGCTCACTCTATAAGACGTCTGGCACGTTAAGGAGGAGTTTCGTCTATGAAAGTTCTAAGAGCAGTAACAGAAGACTTGAAAATGAAATCGTATTGAGGCCTGTGAGACAACTTGTTATTCCAGGACAAAAGGTTAGAAGATTGGAGAGGGCGAAGACCATCTTGAACGAAGTGAAACATAATCCTGGAGTGATCTTTTACAAAGATGAGAAGAATTTCGCCCAAGATACGCCCACAAACAGAATGCAACAGCCGCGTTCTGGCTTCACTTCCCCCACGAGAGAGCTTAAAAAGTCATTTTCGGGGACAAAACCCTGCCAAGGTGACAATTTTCGCCTATGTGACCTATGATGGCAAGAAGATGCCATTGACCATCTTTGAGAAGGCTGAGAGATTGACAGGAATTTATGTTCAGGTTTTAAAACATGTAAAGACCTGGATGCTTTCTGAATATCTTGAGACAACAGACGGTGTAAACCTCAACAAGATCGCTGTTCCAGCAAGATGCTACTCCTTGTCACACACGTGCACATTGAACTCGGCACATTTTTTCTCTCTCCGATTTTTATTTTATTCTCTCTCCATTTTTCCCCTCTTAATCCTTTCTGTCGAAGAGCGTAGAGTCGAAACGTAAAACTTTTCTATATTCCCGAGCGTTAAACTAATACACTTGCTTGTTGTTCCTACACCTGTCTACGTCTTTTATTTTCTGTAAATGTGAACTACATAATATACGCTCACGTGGTTACCCCAGTTTGATCCTGTTTGACTGAACTACTCTCTTGGATTTGCATCTTAACTACTTCCCGAACTTTCAGTACCTCTCCTCATCTACATAACCAGCACTCCATCCAGATTACCACTGGATTCTCGTACTCTACCTCCACGGATATCACTGGCTATATTCGTTGATATATATATATATATATATATATATATACTAGACTAGACTAGACTACCGGTGACCCGTTGGGTCACCTGGAAAGTCTGAATTTCCCAAACGACGTTTGGTTTCATGGGGGGGGGGGGGTTCCAGGTTATTTCGCATGCCTTCAACAAATGTGTCATTGAAATCACGCGTAAACGGCTCCTTTTCTCGGAAAAGGACAGATTTGGCTGCTGTTTCTTGCACGCCTTGCTGCCACGTAACAGGTATCTCGCGTCCTTTATCGCAAATATCTGTTACGTGGTAGCAGAGCGTGCAAAAAATAGCAGTCAAATTTTGGAGCTGAGATACGTTGGATGGACTCGAAAAAAATTTGTAATGGTATTTATTCCCTTGGGGCGATCTTTCGCTTTGACACTCAGAACTGTCATCCAGATCAGCTGGTTTTGTTCATTAATTTCCGTAAAAAATTTTTAAATCACCTCTTACTTTTATTTTTAAAGTGAAAGAGGGTAGAAAGTGAAAGATGTATGAACGTGTATATGAAATGGACGTGTGTGCGCGTGTGTGTGTAAGAGAGAGAGAGAGAGAGAGTGTATGTGCCACTTACACATACATGAGGACACACACGTTCACTCACACACACACACACACACACACACACACACTCACACACACACATGCACACGTACATACAAAAAAAGCTGTACGCATATGTATTGATGTATGTACGTATACATGACAAAACACCCTTCACTCACTCACTGACTTTCTCTCTCTCTCTCTCTTTACTTCTCCCCCTCTCTCTCTTTCACACACACACACGTCCATTTCATATACACGTACATACATCTTTCACTTTCTCCTCTCTTTCGCTTTAAAACAAAAGTAAATAGATAAAAAAAACTTTTCGGAAATTAACGACTTGAAAATAATCTCAACAAACTTTAAAATATTGTCTGTTTAAAGAAAGCTAAAAAAATAAATACTTACTGTACAAACAACTTACATTTTTGAAAATCACATTCAATTAAAAATATTTCTAAATGATTAAAATATTGTGCACGTCAATAAGTCGACGCCTATATAT
>NC_142953.1:8980093-9000093 GCF_046866305.1 Octopus bimaculoides
TGGTGGTGGTGGTGGTGGTGGTGGTAACTTTGGTGGTGATGGAGGTGTAGCGGTGACGGTGGTTGTAGTGGTGATGGTGATGATGGAGGTGGTGGTAGTGGTGGTGGTGGTGGAGTTCGTCGTTGTGGCCGTTGTTGTGGTGGTAGTAGTGATGAGGGCGATAGTGGCGACCGTGGAGGTGGTGGTGATGGCGTTGTTTTTTGTTGTTATTGTTATTGTTCTTCTTCTTCTTCTTCTTCTTCTTCTTCTTCTTCTTCGTGGTGGTGGTGACGGCGGTGATGGAACAAGACCTATAAAGTGTCACTCTCCAACTTTCAACCTATATATTTTATACCACATCTGTTTCCTTGAAGCGGTGTGCAATCGAAGACTAATCATAGATTTCAAAGAACATTTTTACCGATATTTTGATCCGGAGATCAATATATACGTCATGGCTTGATGTTTTATTGGAAACTCTGCATATATGTGGATGCGGATGCCTGTATGTAATATATATATATATATATATATATATATATATATATATATATATATATATATATATGTATGTATGTATGGTATAATATATGGTATATATGTATATTACATATGGTGGGGGTGTCTACGTGGTCTGTACGTGTTGCATATGACCATACATTTACATGTGTGTGTGTGTGTGTGAATCTGTATATGTGTATGCATATATGTGCGTATTTGTATGTATGTGCTAATGTGTGTGGCACGTTCTCTTTAGTTTTCAAGTTTTTTTTAAAACTTTTTACGCTTTTATGGTAGTCTAGTCAGCATTACTGATCGTCGATAGGCAGATAGATAGAGATAGATAGATAGATAGATAGATAGATAGAGGGAGGAAGAGCAATAGACAGAGATGGATAGATAGATACATAAACATAATTATATATATATACATACATATATGCGTATGTATGTATGCATATATATGTCTATCTATCTATACACACACATATATACACACACACTCATGTGTGCAAGACTCATGTATGCAAGCATGCATACACACATGTATATACAGTCTCATGTTAGTACCTATCACATGTAGGTGCATGCATACGTACAAACATATTCATACACTTACATATATAAATATAAATATACATGTACACACACACATAAATCCGTACACACGTATAGTACATACTAAGTTGGACGAAGAATTTTATGAAGCCTGTCTCGATAAAGCAATGATCGGTGTATTTATCTATGTATGTATGTATGTATGCATGTGCGTTTATATGTATGCGTGTATGTACACATGTATGTATGTGTGGTGTGTAAATGTATGCGTGCGTGTATGTGTGTACGTGTGTAAATATGCGTTTTTTTTTATAAGTACATGTAATCTCTCATGCATATTTATTAATACGAGAGAATATACGAGAACAATAAATTTCTTAAATGAGTATGAACGTATGCGTTTATATAACACACGCACAAACTCACACTCACGCACACATATATATTTATATAGTGTGTGTGTGTATATATATATATTTATATATATATATATATATATATATATATATATATATATATATATATACACATTTATTTATATATTACATATACACTCACACATACATACACACACACACATATATATATATAACGTGTACAGTCAACTTGCCGTGGGGATGTGCAAAATTTAACGTTTCGGATTGAGTCTTTCTTCAGGGTGAAGTTGAAAGGAGAGAAATGAATGAGCGACAGCAGAGTTTTACATCCTCTGAGTTATGAACAAGAAAGAGAAGGCTGCAACTGATGAAGAACGCAGGGCCGCGGAATCCTCGGACGTGGACAAGAGGTGGCAGGGAAAGGAAAACATGGGGTGAAAGTGGGGTTTATGCATAAACACGGGTGCACTATTTATAGTAGTAGTAGTATTAGATATAACTTTATTCTTTATTATAATTTATATCCATGCCACTGGCCACTTTGAGTGATGACCCTTGGCTCATTTTCGCTTCAATTATGAAAGCCATAAATGTTTTCTGCGCTTGTACGCTTTTTGTCTATATTCAAGTGTCTTGTCTACGAGTCTACACGCACAAACACATTATTTCTCAGTTTATCTACAGATAGGGACTGATTGTGTGTATGTGTGTGTAAATGCGTAGGTCATTGTGAATGTGTTTGTATATATATTTGTGGGTGTATACATACACAAAGACAAAATGATAGATAGATAGATAGATAGATAGATAGATAGATAGAAGAAAAGAAAAATAAATAAGAATGAAAGATTAACTAAGCAACCAACTAACAAATAAACACAATACGGTTGTAAAAGCGAACGTGACATTTCGCTGGGGATGTTTTGAGAAAGGAACGTATAAAGTTTGTTAAGGTTAACACGTCTGACATTGTAACGAAAGGATGAGGGAAGGGTCGGAAGTGTTGAGTTGGCGACAGCGTATTAAATAGCGTAAGAGTGTGAACAATCACTTCCCCCACCCTCACCACAAATCACTCAAGACTCACATACAAGCATCTTTAGTAATACATAGGCAGCCGTCATCAAGAAGAGAAAGAAGGGGCGCCTGCTACACGTGAATAAGGATTTTTTAACGGCCTCGATATTTTAGTTAGATAAATATCCAGCAGATGAGAACTAGGCAATTCAAAAACTTTAGCTATTATAAGTTTAGTGGATTGCAAGGCTAAAATAACATGCAAAGTACATATTAATATGTACGAGTACGTGTCTGTGTGTGTATTTAGATAAATAGATAGCTAGAGGGAGAGACAGACAGACAGACAGACAGACAGATAGATAGATAGATAGATAGATAGATAGATAGATAGATAGATAGATAGATAGATAGATAGACGGGCATATACATACATAGGTAATATATATATATATATATTATTCTTTTACTTGTTTCAGTCATTTGACTGCGGCCATGCTAAGGCACCGCCTTTAGTCGAGCAAATCGACCCCAGGACATATTCTTTGTAAGCCTAATACTTATTCTGTCGATCTCTTATGCCGAACCGCTAAGTTACAGGGACGTAAACACACCAGCATCGGTTGTCAAGCGATGTTGGGGGACAAACGGACACACAAACACACACACACACACACACATATATATATATATACACGACGGGCTTTCAGTAGAAGACACTTGCCCAAGGTGCCGTCCAGTGGGACTGAACCTAGAACAATGTTGTTGGTAAGCAAATGAGAGAGAGAGATGTCAAGATGGATGAGCTGACAGATGGATAGAATGATAGCTATATAGATATATGAACAGATAGATGTTTTCAGGCAGATAGATAAAGATAAGGTAAGATTGCTCCGTCTTCTGTTCGGGTGCTTCGATAAAATGCAGATGTCAAGTCGACTCATTATACCTCTATGTTGGTAGACTATGGAGGACTGTTTTTTTTTTTTTTGTCGTCATATCTCAAATGTGCATTTAGTCGCTCCGCCATGCTTCTAGATGTCTCACCAATGTATGTCATGTTCTTGTCTTTACAAGCACCGTCGATGCACCTTATGCTGTTGACTACATTTCTAGTTCTACAGTTAATATATTTTTCATATATCCCTGAGCGTAACTAAAATATTGTTTTCTATTTCAAGGTGGAGTTAATTTAAGCAAAAGAGTTAATTTATGTAGAGTTAATTTAAGCAGAAGTTCCAATCATACGATCTAACATGTCCACTTAAGAAGCCAAGAGACAATACATTGCAGATTTGCTTTGTGTCGGGGTTGCAATTGGACGTATTGCTCAGATTGTTGGGGCCTCTGTGAGCACTATCTACAACGTTAAGAACCAAATGATAGATATTGGAGGCATCAAGAAAAAGCAAAGAAGTGGAGACATAAATAAAAAACGGGATAATGCATTTCTTAAATTTCTCAAAGCCAAAATTTCGAAAGACCCAACAACATCCACGAGAAAACTGTCCATAGACATGACAGTTGATCCAAAGACCATCAGAAATGCTGTACACACTGATTTATATTTGGGGTCATACGTGAGGACCGCGAGACACCTATTGACTCATGCAATAAAAGCCAAAAGGCATGAAAGGGCCAAAAAAAGTGGTGCGATACCTGAAGCACAATGGACAAACCGTCAAAATCTTTTCAGTTGGAAATACCTTTACTGTTGATGCTGTTTTAAAACGTCGCGTTGCTAAGTCACCTTTTGAAGTAAAAGGCGTCTTTAGGATCAAGCCCCCAGCTCAAGTCATGATACTGGGAGTTGGACGTCTGACGATAAAAAGATGCCTCTCCATTTTTTCAAGTCTGGGGGCTGAAGTTTATTATAAAGTCCTGCGGTATAAGGTTTTCTTTGTGTGGACCCAAGATGGTTCTCCTGATCATACGGCGAAGAAAGTGCAGAAATTCTGCAAAGACAACTTCGCCGACTTTTGGCCTGCCTACTTCTAGCTTTCTTCCAGCCTAGACTTGAACTCCCTGGACTATGCTGCTTGGGGCAAATTGGAGCACTCTACCAACAGAACTTTGCATCTCAGTCTTGATCATTTTAAGGAAATCCTGAGGGAAGAGTGGGACAACATGTCTGAGTACTTCATCATGAAGTGTTATGACGCCTTCAGGCGGCGTGTGAAGGCTGTGGTAGACAATGAAAGCAGACACATTCAATAAATTGTCTTTTTATATCCCTATAAACTTGTGTTAAAATTATATTTATGTCAGGTTGCTGATTGTTGCAATATAAACAATTTGGTGAATTATCTATTATTTTCCAAGCTTTGCTTCCCCCTCCCCCTGTATAGTACTATAGTTATATATATATATATATATATATATATATATATATATATATGTAGGCGCAGGAGTGGCTGTGTGGTAAGAAGCTTGCCTCCCAACCACATGGTTCCAGCTTCAGGTCACACTACGTGGCACCTTGGGCAAGTGTCTTCTATAGCCTCGTGGATTTGGCAGACGGAAACTGAAAGAAGCCCATCCTATATATATATATATATATATATATATATATATATATATATATATATATATATATATATTTGTGTGCCTGTGTTTGTTCCCCCACCATCGCTTGACAATCGATGTTGGTGTGTTTACGTTCCCGTACCTTAGCGGTTCGGCAAGACAGACCGATATGATAAGTACTAGGCTTACAGAGAATGAGTCCTGGGGGCGATTTGTTCGAGTAAATGTGGTGCTCCAGCTTCGCCGCAGTCAAATGAATGAAACAAGTGAAAGAAAAGAAAAGGTAAAATATATATATATATATATATAAGACAGCTTCTTTCTGTTTCTGTCTACCAAATCTACTTCGACGGCTATGGACGGTGCAAGGCCTCTAGAAGAAGACATTTGCCCTAGGTGTCACGCTGTGGGACTGAACACGGAACCATATGGTTGGGAAGCAAATTTCTTACCACACTGCCACGCCTGCACCTATTTATATATATATTTAATTTTGAAATCGTACAAAACATTGGAGTATCATATAGCTGTTCCCTTGACGACGTATCGTATAAGAAAGGAAAGCAAAAAAATAACAAAAATTTTTGCGCTGCATTTATAAAGCTTCTCGTTAAACATCAATATATTGCGTTTATCACATGGATCTTTATTGATGATATCACAGAAAGTAATAATAAAGG
This sequence comes from Octopus bimaculoides, assembly GCF_046866305.1. Taxonomy (NCBI): domain Eukaryota; kingdom Metazoa; phylum Mollusca; class Cephalopoda; order Octopoda; family Octopodidae; genus Octopus; species Octopus bimaculoides. Next base: position 8,985,732 of record NC_142953.1, read on the forward strand.
CGAATTTATCAAACAATCTCCTTAAATGTTATTAGCAATATCGTATTTCACATATGGTACTTAGTTGCAGTTCAATTTACCAGCCATCTTCGTTGAACATAAAATTTATCGTTTCGTATCGCATGTTTGCGATAACGACGTGGGAAAAAGCAGATATTACAAGAGAAATTTATCGAAGCGGCCTCTTCACAACATTTATTTTATCGTATTGTTCACGTGAATGGTCATGTTTATCAATGTCTGTTGTTTGGGATTACAAGACTATTTAAAATTGAATTTATCATCATCATATACCAGCGTTCGTTGTATTATATTTCACATATGGTTTATCACATTATTCGCATAAGATATTTATTGATGAGATATTGTGGAAGAAGAGGAATTTAACAAGCATTTTCTTCTCTCTCCTCTTCTCCGCCGTACATTAGCTGCATTATATTTCTCATATGCTTTATCCTAATATTTATCACATAAACCGTTTATTGATGAGATTTCTGGGAAGACGATATATCTGAATTTAACAACCGGCTCCTGCACCTCCTGTCATGTTTCAGATATGTTTTAATCGTGGTTTATAATGTGTTTATATGTGTGTGTGTGTGTGTGTGTGTGTGTGTGTGTGTGTGTGTGTGTGTGTGTGTGAGTGTGTGTGTGTGTATAAATATAATGTATGTGTCTGTCTATCTCTGTACACACACACACACACACACACACACACACATATATATATATATATATATATATATATATATATATATATATATATATAGGTATGCATGTATGTATGTATGTGTGTGTATGTATGTATCTATATATGCATGTATATGTATGTATTCATGTATGTGTGTATGTATGTATATTTTATCACTTGATTGTCATTCGAATGAGTCACTGGGGTGAAAATGTTACCGCACAGAGCTTCATAAACGATAAAAGAAAAATAAAACTGTTTTTTGATTATATTTTATTTTTATTCCTCACCGAATTTAGATGTTGACAATTAATGTTTGGTGTTGTTCAAGCAGGAGAGAGAAGGGGTGGAAATGAAGGGGGGGTGAGGAGATAGAGGGAGGGGAGGAGGAGATGGAGGAAGGAGAAGTTGGAGGGGATAGACGGTGGAGGAGATGATGTTTGGAGGAGACGACGATGGGGCGAAAATGGAGGAAGAAGGGAGGTGGAGGAGGAGGAGAAGAAGCCAAAAAGCAGAATGAGGGTGATAATGATGAGAGAGAGGAGGAGGTTGAAAAGAGGACAAGAAAGAGAAGAGAGAGAAAGAGTTGTACAATATCCGAGAGTCATTAATTAAAGTAACATGGCGGATTAATGGATTTATGTTACAGTTTCACTTTCTTATATACAAAAACATAAGTGTATGCATACATATATTCATATATATATATATATATATATATATATATATATATATATATATATATATATATATATATATATATACATTATATACTTACACTCAGATATAAAAATACATGAAGATTTATATGTGTATGTCTGTGTATAACACACTCACACACATACATATATTTATAAATATATGCATACATATATAGATACACACACACATACACACATATAGTATTATTGTTTTGTCTTTGTTACTGTTATTTGTATGCGAGGTAGTGATAGCTGGAGCGGTGGCGGTGCGATATAGCGGCAAAGTATGCTGGAGGCTCCGAAGTCTACAGTTTCATGCAAAGCAGGCACATAATTTCAATTACGAAACAGATTAGATGTTCGCCAATCGTAAATTGTTTGGAAACTATAAAATGGAGAATTAAAATGAAAATATGAATAAAGCAATGATTAATGTAAAAATAAAAGAAAACATGCCTGCGTAAGCTCAGACATGGCCACGTAGTTAAGAAGGTTGCTTCCCAACCACATGGTTCCGGGTCCAGTTCCACTGCGCGGCACCTGGGGGCAAGTGTCTTCTACTATAGACTTGGGCCAACGAAAGCCTTGTGAGTAGATTTTTGAATACGGAAACGGAAAGAAGCTCATGTGTACATACATGAGAAACGAAAGCATAAAGACGAAGACAGAAAATAATCTTTTTTTCGAACAACGGAAAAAACAAACAGAGAAACGAGACATGCAAAATAAAGGATATTTCCCTTCTTCAGTTGTCCCTGTTCCATCTACTCCGTGTCTCGAATATATATATATATATATATATATATATATATATATATATATATATATATATATATATATATATATATATATTATTCTTTGTTACTTGTTTCAGTTATGACTGCAGCCATGCTAGAGCAGCGCCTTTAGTCGAGCAAATCGACCCCAGGACTTAACTTTATAAGTCTGGTACTTATTCTATCGGTCACTTTTGTCGAATCGCTAGGTTACGGGGACATAAACACCAACACCGGTTGTTAAACAGTGGTAGGGGACAAACAGACGCAAAGACACACACACATATATGTATATCTATATTTGTGTGTGTGTGTGGTGTACACGAGTAAGCACACAAATGCAAAACAAGGTGGGAAAAAACAGTACTCGAATACGGAAGGTAGAGTAATATGCGCTTTTATTAACGCTGGAAAAGTATCACAAAAAACTGTTATGTGTGTGTGTATACACACACGTATGTATGTATGTGTTTGTATGTATATACACGAAGGTTTTCTTTCAGTTTCTGTCCACCAGATCCACTCACAATGCTTTCTTCGTCCCGAGGCCATAGAAGACACTTGCCCAAGGTTTCACGCAGTGGGGCTGAACCCGGAACCATGTGGTTTAGAAGCAAACATCTCACCACACAGCTACGCCTGGGTATATGTGTGTGCGTCTACATCCTAGAATCAGTGCTTCTGTCCCTACACCTAACATTACCAGTCTTTCTGGTACACGTGTGTGTGTGCGTGTGAGCGTAAATGCATGTCTGTGTGGCTTTATGTATGTGTATGAGTGTGTTTAGTTTAATAGCTGTGTTCCTGTCCAGCGAATGTGTATGTGTCTACGCTTATGAATGTGTGTTTGTAGACTCTTGCTTTCCTTATCTGTGATTGGTCATTCGTCATTGTGCATGTATGTGTGTGCTTATGTTTATAATATATGCGCATTTGTGTGTGTGCGTGTGTGTGGTTTTGTATGTGCGCACCCCTGTGTGTGTGTGTGTGTGTGTCTGTTTGTTGGTCTGTCTGAGTGTGTTTATACTTTTCACCCAGGTATTTACTTTCATGTCAAACAAACTCCAACAAAACCTTGTTTGTGTGCCAAGACTCGTGGAAGCTCTTCTTTAACTCTGTCTACTCCCCCTTCCCCTCTTTCCTCACCTCTCCTTCCCTCGCTCCTATCTCTATTTCTCTCTCCCTCTCTCTCTCTCTCGCCGCTCATTTCTGTCTGTTGGTTTTTCACGAAGAAATATCGTCTGGTTTATTTGTATTCCCGCTTTTTCAGTGTGCTTCTTTTAAAAGATTTAACGTCTTATTCTTTATCTTAGAACTCTAACAGTGACTGGACATACTGTAGACATTGTTACTTTGAGTAGGTAGCTTAGAGGTGACGATAAAAATGTACTCAAGTGTTCGAAATCAAACAAGGTTAAATACACTTCAAACAGTTATGAGTAAACTTACGAACGGAATTCACTCAAAATGTCCGACTTTTTTCTTACTTTCTTCCTTTCCTTTCCATTTCGCTGATCTTTGTTGGATTATCGCCTTTTGTTTTGTTATTTTCGTAAGATTTTTTAGCTCACGTGGGATTTATTTCGTTGGTCGACTCTCACTCAATTGGCTAAGGTCGATAGTAATGTTGAACTAGCTGCCAAGGTGGAGTCGGTGGTTCCAGGCACGGCAGGTGACCCGGCCTCGTGAGAAAAAGGTCACAAGATTTTTCTGTTTGCTGGCAGTTTTATTGCAGGACTTTTAACGACCGCAGCAGCTGCAGCAGCAGTAGTAGTAGTAGTAGTAGTAGTAGTAGTAGTAGTAGTAGTAGTAGTAGTAGTAGTGGTGGTGGTGGTGGTGGTGGTATGATAGCCGTAGTAGTGGTAGTGGAGAGGCAGCACTTGTAGTGGTGTTGACGGTTGTATAAGTAACGCTCGTGGTGGTGGTGGTGGTGGTGGTGGTGGTGGAGGTAGACTGCAGCAACCGTTCTATAGAAGTTGCAGTCAGTCTATCTTCTAGAAACATCTGCAGTTAAATGTCGCTCCTCAGGAAACACTAACTAACTTCAGAAAATTGAAGGTAACAATTTAGATTGCATATCAAATGCTGGTAGGGTCACCATATATCGTTACGCAACCACAATACATAACTATGTATATTAAAGGCTTATCTACATCAATACTGGGTGCCGGTGTAGTATGTGATCTACAGTAACTTAAATCAAGACTGACTTGTGATATACATTCAAAATTTTGTAATAAATTTGCAATTAGAGGAGTGAATTAAACAAGAAGTTCATAGCGTCGGAGAAGTTTTATTGCATCTTCTTCATCTTGAATGACCTGTGTGTAAAATTATTTTGCTCTCATCACGACTTCTGTCATTGGGCTCAAGATTAAAAGCGTTTTGGGGGGGTGGCTTATATACCAAACCAATTGGAAGTCGAGTAAATAGATGAATTTTAAATGTAAATCAAAATGTCGGTGTAGATCACAAACTATACCAGAGACATGTATGTAGATCACATACTACACCGGCACCCAATACTGTTCCTCACTTGTGTTAGCTGTTCTATTCAATTACTTTTTAAAAGGTATCTCTACAGGTTTCCTATTAAAACTAGAGCTAGCTCTGAAAGTTACATTTCGTATATGAATACGTTTATGTAAACAATACAAGCGAAGATAGGAAAATAAGTACTGGAAGTATATGCATATTTCACGAGTACATCCAACCCATTGACTATCCACGAACACATTGCTTGAATAGCAACTAAATTTAGCGGTGTAACACCATAGGATAGATACATACCTGGCAACTGGTACGTAGATATTAATTGCTGGCAATTTACGCAGGATTTCATTATGCGACCATGATATGAAGGACTCTCTCGTCAAAGACGACGTATGAGCGTTCAGCTTTTGCCGAACGACCTGCTCAAATGATTTGTTTATAGTGATCAAATATATGAGCTGCACATTAGCACACAATCTCCATCACATTGACGTTCTTTGAACAGGTACACATGTATACCACAAGTCATATGTCGAAGTGATCGCAGGGCAACGTGAAATGAAGTGTTTTGCTCAGGAACATAACGTACCATCTGGTCTACGAATTGAAACCACGATCTCGCGAACGTGAGTGCAACACCCTAACCACTAGGCCATAATATACTGCAAAGCATATTAAAGGTTTACAAGTCAATACAGTGCTTCACCTGTGTTAGCAGTGGGATTAAATCCCAAAAAGCAATTTGAATGACACTTTCTCTGGTCAAGGTAGGGGGAGATAATCTAGTCACTTTTCAAACAATTTTATAGATCCTGCTCGAATACGGTTGACTTGGGTTTAATCAACTACTACTACTACTACTACTACTACTACTACTACTACTACTACTACTACTACTACTACTACTACCACGACGACGACAGAACCGGAACTCTTATCTGGCATCCAGAAATCCGGTAATACTGTGCAATACCATGCAATATATTGTATCCTGTATTGAATAAACAGACCTTGCTTTTAAACTTGATTAATTTGCATATGGTGCGTTAAAAATAGGTTTGTTTTTTACTTCTTTCTTTCTTTATTTCATTTTATTTTATTTTATTTGTTTTTGATAAAATTAAAGCGGAAGGATATTTTGCAGCATATTTTTACAGAAAGAAGAGAAAGACAAAAAAAAACAAAAACAAAACATTAAAAAGTATAAAAGATCAAATTATCGAGAGAGGAAAAAAAACAGAAGTACCTCACGAAAGAAACAAAGACAAAAGAAAAATGGTGGGGGGTTAAGCTACAGAAGATGGGGATGGGGAGAGTAACTCACTGTACACCCCAGAACTAATGGTGTGTTGAGCCCTCCTCGCGGGTATGGTTGCAAAAGCGTTGCCATGTAGAATGGCCAGCGTGAGGTTCAGTTTCTCAGTTATACCGATTTTGCGGAAGAAATCAGCAGTGCGGGTTCCCATAATACCCAAAGTTTCGACAGCGACCGGAGCAAACGGGTAGCAGCCGGTTAGGCTCCTGCATTTGTTTATCTTCCTCTCCTCTGCATCACGGGCGGCGATAACCCGGGTTTGTGGAGGATGCAGAAAGATTGGTACCGGAGAAGATGTCGCGTCGCAGATTAGGGACTTGCTTACCTCATATGGGAAGAGGGTTCTTCCGTCGGGAGAGCTTAACTCTGCCTGAGAAGCGTATTAATTTGTACCTGTATCTGTAAAATCAAATCATGTTCTTTACTTTCCTTCATTTAATTTTCATCCTATAAACATTAAGCTGTATTCATGGTACAGTGGATTCATAAATACCAAACAGATTGTATTATAAGTATTGTGGCACTCCGTCGGTTACGACGACGAGGGTTCCAGTTGATCCGATTAACGGAACAGCCTGTTCGTGAAATTAACGTGCAAGTGACTGAGCACTCCACAGACATGTGTGCCCTTAACGTAGTTCTCGGTGAGATTCATCGTGACACAGAGTGTGACAAAGCTGGCCCTTCGAAATACAGGTACGACAGAAACAGGAGGAAAGAGTGAGAGAAAGTTGTGGTGAGCGAGTACAGCAGGGTTCGCCACCCGCCCATCCCTGCAGAAGCACATCACATACGGCTATAAAGAATAGTATGTAAATATTGGGTTGCAAAACCTTTTTGGATAGAAAAAGTCGAAGGCTGCCCATATGACGCGAACCCACGTCTCCAGAAACAAATAAACGATAAAAGAGAACGATAGAATTGAAACCATGTCAGTAGGTTTTTTTAATTACTGGTGGCTCACCTCCTACTTACCTCCAACGGCGCGTTCAATAAGTCCCATCACCACCACGAATCCACTGTAATCTCTTTTATTTGTCGCCCGCTGAGAAATTAACGTCGAAAACTGTGTAAGATTATATACTGTGTATAACTGTAAATTTATGAAGGTTTGTGTGTGTGTGTGTGTGTGAATTTGAATGTATACGTGCCGTTTTCTGCTTGTGCGTATGCTTATGTAACTGCAGGTATGTACGTTTAAGAATATGTGTGTATGCACGCGTGTGTATATTGTGAGTATCCGTATATATGTATGTTTAAGGATATATGTGTGTATGTATATGTATGTGTGTATGCTGTATACGGACGTCATGGACGCACACACATGTACTTAAACAGTCATAGATATAGATTTTTAATTAACTTCTACCTCCTCTTTCTTTCTCCTCCATCCCTCACTTTCCGTCTTTCCCTCTCAACATCTGTCTGTCTGTCTGTCTGTCTGTCTGTCTGTCTGTCTGTCTGTCTGTCTGTCTGTCTGTCTATCTATCTATCTACAGGGATTGGACAAAATAATGGAAACACCATAAAACTTCAAACAAATTAGTTTTAATATGGGCTAGGACCGCCTTTGGCAGTAATTACAGCTTGAATTCTATGAGGTATCGACTCGTACAAAGTTTGAATTGTTTCGAAGGGAATTTTTGTCCATTCTTCAGTTAAAACAGTTTCCAGTTCTTGTAGTGATGGTGGTGGAGGATATCGACTCCTTACTTGTTTTTCTAAAATGCACCACAAATGCTCAATAATATTGAGATCCTGGGAGCTGTTTGTTTTTTTTCTGATCCTTTCTAACGGTCCCTATTTGAAAGTTTTGGTTTTCTTCGGGAGTTTTGTTTCGACGAGGAGGCTTTTCACTCTCTCTCAAGGGCTGTCATTACTTTCAAGACAGTACTTCTTGCTACACCAAACATTTCGGCTGTTTTCGTTACGCTAGCGCCTGCCATACGAGCACCAGCAATTTGATCTCTTTGAAAGTCCGATAGAGCTGTCATTTTAATGAATTTTAATTACCTTTCTCTGATGATATCTGAAAAGAAACAGCAATTTTAGCAAAACACATTAAGCAACACTAATAATGATCAAAAACATAAAAATAAGATTTTGACGGTTTCATAGATATTTCAAAATTATGATGCTATGATGCTAGATAATTCCATTGTTTTGTCCAACTTCTGTAGCTGTGTGTTTGTCTGTCTGTCTGTCTATCTATTTATCTGTCTAATCTATCTATCTGTTTGTTTGTTTGCCTGTCTCTCTCTCTCTCTTTCTCTCTCTCTTTCTCTCTCTCTCTCTCTCTCTCTCACGTGTGTGTGTGTGTCTATCTATCAGTCTGTCTGTCTGTCTATCAGTCCGTCTGTCTATCTATATATCTGTCTGTCTATCTATCTATCCATCTATCTATTTATCTATCTATCTATCTATCTATCTATCTATTTCTCTATCTTCATATTTAATTACACCCAGCAATATGTGTGTATAAGGAAATATTAATATGTGTACGTATTGAAGAAAGTGTTTCAGAGAGAGAGTGAGAGAGAGAGAGAGAGAGAGAGAGAGAGAGAGAGAAAACGAAAGGGGGAAGGGTAGATAGATAGAGACAAAAAAAGATGAAATGATAGGTAAAGGAAGAGAGAGAGGAGGGGAGATAACAATTGAAAATCTTGCTGAACAGGAACAATCACATATTTCGTTACTGGCAGCAATTTTAAATTATGCTTTTAATATTTACATGTCTGATTTATTTATTCATTATATTTTCTTATATACGAAGATACCTTTTTTTCTTTAACCAATATAATCCACACACACATACACACACCACCAGGACTGTCTTAAGGCGTTGGCACACTGGGCAGTTGCCCGGGGGCCTCACGAGAGTAGCAGTCCAATTCTGACGTTTGTACGCATGCTGTGGCTTGCAGTTAATAAATAGTGTAAGACTCAGTGTATTAATTGGCCCGGGGGCCTATGATGTTGATAAGGCGGCCCTGCACACCACAACCCTTTTATCACCAACATCACCAGACCACCACAGACACCCGAGATATGGAAATCTTGTAATATTTAGCCGTCCTACTGCTGCAAATGTCTTTCATTTTGATGGTATCGCTTGAAAGAAAGTAGATTTTTTAGAAATACTAATGGCTCCAAGATTAAAAGAACAGGATTGTTAAACTGTACCAGATTTATATTATCGTTGTTGTTGTTGTTGTTGTTGTTGTTGTTGTTAAAGACAGGCACTTTCCTATCTGATCAAGCTCTCATCAGTTTCTTCAAGTGCCATTTAAAGAGAAAGACAAGAGAAGTGAAGGGAGGCGCTAGCTTCTAGTGTGTTTATCAAAAGGTGGATGAGAGTGGCAAAACTGGTGAGTCTAGATGGGTCTACTCTGAGTAGTTTTTTTTTTTTTTAAGTATGAAGAAAGAAACCGAAAGAGAGCACTTTCGATGCCTTAGAGACGGCAGAGTAACCCGTACCAGTTTGTGCGTTCAGGTCCCTGAACTAACCTCGGTAAATTGCTCCTCTATTAAGGACACTGTTTATTTATTTCATTCTATTTGATTCTCCTTTTATGTCTTATGATTGACGGGAACTGAAGGGAACGCGTCGTGTGTCTGTCTATATATATATATAGATATATATATATATATATATATGTATATCGTTGCTATTATGTTAAACAGTCGTATGTCCAAATTTGGCCAAATGCGGTTTTTTTTTGGGGGGGGGGGTTTCTTCAATATTTATTTTTGCTTGCAATAGCCGGTTCATTTGATCAAACTATCGTATCTCCAGTGTAGTACAACGGTTCTGGTATGGAAAGGTGAAACTACTTTTTCGTTTTCTGAAAAAGCAACGTTTTGGACTTACGACAGTTTTGCATAATAGCAACTATTATTATTATTATTATTATTATTATTATTATTATTATTATTATTATTATTATTATTATTATTATTATTATTATTATTATTAGGCAGTGAACTGGCAGAACCGTTAGCACGCTGGATGAAATGCTTCGCGGTATTTCGTCTGTCTTTACGTTCTGAGTTCAAATTCCGCCGAGGTTGACTTTGCCTTTCATCCTTTCAGAGTCGATAAAATAAAGTACCAGTTGAACACTGGTGTCGATGTAAATGATTGGTATCTCCTCCAAATTTCAGGCCTTGTGCCTGTAGTAGAAAGGATGATGATGATTATTATTATTATTATTATTATTATTATTATTATTATTATTATATTTCTTTTACTGCCGAATCAGTAATTACGACGCGAACCTAGCTCCAAAACGGCCCACCCACCGAGGAAGCGATTAATAGCTGGCATTCACAGAAAAATAGGTACTTGAGAACATAAGAGTGGTTGCAGGGTTGGCGAGGAGGGGAGGGGGAGAATAACTAATAAATAAACAACAAAAAAATTGTCAATTTTTTTTTTTTTTCCACTTGGCGTCTTTAAGAGATTCGGTTTTGTTAGCTGGCATTTTGATATGAATTAAGTCAGAAGGGGGTGGTGTGTTTTTTCATGTATTTATTTACGGGTTTCGTATTAGTTTTTGTATTTTATTTTATTATGCTATTTTATTGGTTTGTCTTTTGTTGGTAGCAGACGTGCGGTGGTGAGGGGTGGGGAGGCCTGTCGAGGGTCGGGTGTTGTTTTATGAGTTAAACGACCAACTGAGCGTAGGATAACGATCTCAAGTATGCGAGATTTGTGAGATCAAAATCCATTACTATATCTACACAAATAAAATAATAAAAAAATATTATGTATATAGAACAAAAAACGTGTATACAAAATATACACGCACACATACATATATATATATATATATATATATATATATATATATATATATATATATATATATATATATATATATATATATATATATATATATATATATATATATATATATTTATAAATATATATATATATATATATACATATATGTTTGTATGTATACATATATGTGTATATATCTTTGCAGTATATGTTATATATATATCTATATATATATCGAAAATATGAGTGTGTGTGTCTTTCTGTCTGTGTTTGCCCCACACCACCGCTCGACAACCGGTGTTGATGTGTTAAAGCCTCCGTAACCTAGCGGTTCGGTAAAAAGGACGCGATAGAATAAGTACCAGGTTTTAAAAGAAAAGTCCTGGGGTCGATTCGTTCGACTAAAGTTCTTGAGGGCAGTACCCCAGCCTGGCCGCAACCAAATGACTGAAACAACTAAAAGATAAAAGATACGTGTATACACATAGGATTATGTATTCCTAGGTACACCTATCCCACTATAAAAAGGAGGACGTTCACGGCTGGAGTATCTTGTATCATCGGTCTGTTCGTGGTCACAAGTTAGAAAGCTCTGCTCAGTCATGACTGAGCAGGGATTGAACGACAACAGCATCAAATGATTATATTTTTAATATAGGCACAAGGCCTGAAATTCGTGGGAGGAGAGAAGTCGATATTACATCGTTCCCAGTGCCTCAACTGGTACTTGTTTTATCGACCCAGAAAGGACGAACGGCAAAGTCGACCTCGGCAGAGTTTGAACTCGGAACACGAAGACAGACGAAATACCGCTAAGCACTTGGTCCGGCGTGCTAACGATTCCGTCAGCTCACCGCCTTCGCTGGTTTCAAAGTTTGATACAAGGCCGGCAGTTTTAGGGAAAGTAGTAGTAGTAGTAGTAGTAGTAGTAGTAGTAGTAGTAGTAGTAGTAGTCGTTGTAGTAGTAGTAGTAGTAGTAACCGGCAGCATCCGTGGAAATTCTACAACAAATACGAAATTTTTTAGATGGCTGGAAGTTTATATAGAACCATAAAAATTAATGTTTCTTTTGAAATTGTATATTCCACACTATTTTCATAAAGAATAAAAAAGAGAAGACATTTCTGTTATTCTGGGTAAGTTTGTAATTGTAGAAGCATGACTTTCCCATTCTCTCAGCAGTTCAGAGGTTCATTTATATATCTGCGCGCTGTAAAATGATTACAGAGAATATTCATGTCACCAATGTTGTAACATTCAAACATATGTTTACAGATGTTTTGATGTTCTCTCTCGTTTTCATTTTCTATTCTCTCTTGAACACCGTTCTCTCATCTGTTGTACATACGGTATTCTCTTTGATTCATGTTCTCCCTTCTACGCTGCTATTTCCGTGCTTGTTCTAGTGATTCGACCCTCTGTTCACTTTGCGTCGTTGCCAATACCGTCTCGTTCTTTCTCTTGTTAGCTTCCATCGTATTGTAATCCACGTTATTTAGTGGAAATGATAATTAATCTGGTGCTCCGAAAATAAATTAACATGATATTTTGATGTAAGGTTTCAATTCAGGTCAGTTTAAAACAGCAAGTTTGTATCACAGGCGCAGATGTGGGTGTGTGGTTAAGAAGCTTTCTTCTCAACCACATGGTTTCTGGCTCAGTCCCACAGCGAAGCACCTTGAGCTAGTGTCTTCTACTGTAGCCTGCACGCCAACCAAAACCTTGTGAGCGAATTTGGTTGAAGGAAATTGAATGAAGCCTGTCATAATATGTATGTGTGTATTTATTTATGTATGTATGTATGTATGTATCAATGTGTGTGTTTGTTTGTGTTTGTCCCCACCACCACTTCTCAACCAGTGTTGGTTTGCTTACGTTCCCGTAACTTAGCAGTTCGGCAAAAATAGATCGGTAGAATAAATACCAGACTTTAAAAAGTGTAAGTATCAAGATCGATTGGCTGGACTAAAATTCTGCAAGGCGGTTACTCCAGCATGGCCGCAATCCATGACTGAAACAAGTAGAAAAATAAAATCATAGAACTAGGAACAGTTTCAAACTGCATCATGCAACTAGTACCAGTTACGTACTGGGCTAACGATGACAACTCACGCCTTGTATCTTGTGTGGAAAGGGTTAAAAATTGTTCGACCACCACCTCAACCCCTCACGTCCTATTTCTTAGTAATGAGAAAGACAAGGGTTTGCTGTACTCCAGAAATGATTAGCATCGGCAAAAGTCTACCTCGTTTTTAATTCCTTTCATCCTTTTATCAACCGTCGCTTAACAAGCTTCACAAAGGTAACAACGACCAAGACACTGGCGGCGCCTTCAAAATGGCCGACACCAGTTCTCGTCTTACAACAACTAAATGACCTATAATTTAATTTAGTTTCAATACAAGAATTATTATGTTCATATTGACCTTTGCTGATCACGTCAAGGACAAAATGGCTTTACACCCAACCCGCTTTTACACACACACACACACACACACACACACACACACACACACACACACACACACACACACACACACACACACACACACACAGCAAAAGCATAATTACACCTACGGTGACTCACATAAACACACGGCAGACATATTTTCCTTTGGCTACATTAGACGTCAAACGGTGTACTTGCGTCCCAGTCAACTCTTTTCTCTGACTGACATGAAAAATGAATAGTTTTTTTTTTATATCTATCTGTTTGCTTATGTATGTATTTTTTTTTATTATTTATTCATTCATTCAAGTACTAGTCAAGTCCTGGAATGCCGGCTAATTGACTGAGCACCCCCCACACACACACACACAATATTGTTTCGATGCTAGAAACGATTAGAGAATGTATTAACTGAAAGAACTTACTTGACAGTTTCTTCTTCTTCTTCTTTGTGTGTGTGTGTGTGTGTGTGTGTGTGTGCGTATACGTATATCCATATATAGACAGAGACAGAGAGAGAACATGAAAGGGAGCGTGGCCTTGTGGTTAGGGTGTTGCAGTCATGGTCTTGCGATCGTGGTTTCGATTCCCTGCACGATGTGTTCTTGAGCAAAACACTTCACTTCACATTGCTTCAGTTGACTCAGCTATAAATCAGGGATCTTTGTGGTTTTCGTCGCTGTTTACAATTTTGTTCCAATTGTTTTCAAATTTGGTTTATGATTTTTAAGTTTTGTATACCAATTATGAAAATGAAATTCATTTTTCCTATAAATCCATTATTAAAAAGTTTTTAGCCTTTGAAATTTGCAAAATTTGGGTATTTTAGCCAATCAGAAGCGAGTATTTTACACATCACCATGGAGAAAAGCTCCGTTTCTATAGTAACCAAAGATGCTGCACGTGCGCACAAGAAGGAGAAGGAGATACGAGAAAGATAATCTTCTACTATAATAATACTCTTGTCTTTTTCTCCGTCACAACATATGAATGAAAAAGGAAGGAGTGATAAATGAATTAAGGAAGGGGTGACACATGAATAAGGAAGGGGTGATAAATGAATAAGGAAGGATTAATAGCAAACTGGTGGGATGGTAAACGTTCAAAAGAAAAAAAATCAAACAGCGTTTCAACTCTGTGTAAGTATATAT
>NC_142953.1:9002593-9040093 GCF_046866305.1 Octopus bimaculoides
GCGGAATTTGAACTCAGAACGTAAAGACGGACGAAATGCTTCCAAGCATTTTGCCCAGCATGCTAACGAGTCTGCCAGCTCGTCGCCTTAGCAACAACAACAGTAATATATATACCATAATTACAACAGCCTGAAAACAACAACATCAATAACAACAAAACATGAAGACTAACAACAACAACAACAACAACAACAATCTCACAAGAACAGTCATGTTTTTATATAGAAAACTATGTTACTCTGTAATGTTGAGCAGTTTAACAAGATGGCCGTAATGCTATTCGTTTAACGTCCAACATGGCTGACACAGGATCTAAATATAATATTTCCCAGCGCTGCATATGTCGAACATTGAAATGTGAATGGTAAACGAGGTGATTCCACAGCCATAGTGCTGCAAGAAATGTGTGTTAGGAAGTGAACACTTGTAATTTCTTCCAACCGATATCGCTACACACAGACAGCACAACAATCATAATAATAATAATAATAATAATAATAATAATAATAATAATAATAATTAGAAATCTTTGTAATGACATGGCGAAGAAACTGAGAAAGGGTGGACGGGGGGAGTAAGGCAGAGATGAAGAAGAGATGAAAGAGAAATGAAGGAGGAGGCGACGCATGTGGGAGAAATGTAATGGGGGGTGGCGTGTGATGAAGGAGGTGAAGAGGATGAGGGGATTGCTGTAAGGGATTAGTTATAATTAAACTGTGACAATCTGTGATTAACAAAAACAACAACAAAAAGTGAAGACGACGACAACAACATCATCGACCATCGTAAAAGAAAATTAAAACATTAAGTACGTAAATGATAATATATAAAAATAAAATGGACAACAAGAAAAATATAAAATATACAGAAAAAAATATCTCGATCTGATAGTTGAGTAAATGAAGTGATTTATATAAGCACACATACAAGACATATGCACACATGTATCATACATACATACATACATACATACATACATACATACATACATACATACATACATACATACATACATACGTACGTACGTACGTACGTACATACATACAGATATATGTGAGTGTGTGCGTGCGTGTGTGTGTATATATCTGTGTATGTATATGTATGTGTGCGTGTGTATTTACATTTGTATGTATATATATATATATATGTGTGTGTATATATATATATATATATATATATATATATATATATATAATTATGCATATATTTGCATACATACGTGCCTATATACATATATACCCAAATACCTAAATCTCCCATTATATGTCTGTGAGTATATGTGTGTGCGCATGAGTGTGGGGGTGTATGTATATACGCATATAAACACACACACACACACACACACACATTCATATATGCATACATACACGCATATATATACATGCATACATGTACATATACACACGTACATACATGTGTAATACATAGCATGCGTAGCAACGACGACGATGACGACAACAACAACAACAACAACAACAACAACAACAACAGCAGCAGCAGTATCAAACGCCCCTGGCAAACTATCTTTCGTGATCATAAGGCGTTTAATTCGCTAGCGACATCTACTGGTCGACTTACTGGAGCCGAACGTCTTGTTCTACAACAGCCTCAACCGGCGATAGCAAAAGAAGTCATGTTTGAGCAGAGTGGAAAGATAGACTGGCCGACGCGATGCAAAAACCGGTAACTTATGGCAATTGCGGCGATGATGATGATGATGGTGGTGGTGGTGGTGGTGGTGGGTGTCGATGGCAGTGGCGTTGGTGGTGGTGGTGGTGGCGGTTGATGGCGTCGGTGGAGGTCCCTGGTGGTCGTGATGGTGGTAGTGGTGGTGAATAATGAGATAGTGATAAACACTGCGAGGTAATTAAAATAGAGCAAAAGACAGAAATCTGGGCAGATAATAATAATAATAATAATAAATAAATAAATAAATAATAATAATAATAATAATAATAATAATAATAATAATAATCATTTCTACTCTAAGCACAAGGCCCGAAATTTTGTGGGTGGGGCCCAGTCGATTAGATCAACCCCAGTACGAAACTAGTACTTAATTTATCGACCCCGAAAGGATGAAAGGCAAAGTCAACCTCGGCGGAACTTGAACTCGGAATGTAAAAACGGATGTAAAAGCATTTCGTCCAGCGTGTTAACAATTCTGCCAGCTCACGCTTTCATGATAATAATAATAATAATAATAATAATAACAACAACAACAACAACAGCAATAATAATAATGATTTCTTTTATTAGCCACAAGAACCCCAGACATGGAGGACAATATCGAAGGACGAGTTACAGCACAAAAAGCAAATAAAAATGACCATAATTATATCTAATAATAATGATATTTGCTTTATTGACCTCAAGGGCCGGATACAAAACCAAAGAACAATACAAGAACAAGGGGCAATAAGGCTTTCATGTCTTCTGATCTTAACTAATTGGAAGAGATGGGCTACAGCAAATATTCTGCTCAATAGCAACAGATTTGCTTGTCAGTTGTTTGATCTGCATGTCCCTTAGTGGCTGACGATATGTGCATCCCTCGTCACGAACAGAAGTAGTGGGGGAGCATCGTAGCCATGTGTTGAGAGGAGTTCTTTGGGGTTTGGAAAATGGGTGTTTCGTTCATTATCCTTAAACAACTCTTATTCAGGGATCTTTTGAGCAGGATGTGCCACTCAATCTGAAGAAAATTCTAACTGGGCCCCACCTGCAAGGTCATGCGCTGTTTATCTTGATATGGGGTCACCATGTCGCGCACATATGCTTGTGATGCATGTGCCTGGTGTAACCTTATCAGACGAAATGTCGCTAAGCATTTCACCAGGTATGCTAACGAATGATGATGATGAGGAGGAGGAGGAGGAGGAGGAGGAGGATAATGCAACGACATGATACTTAAATTACACTTACATACATACATACATACATACATACATATATGCATGAATGGTGGAAGTCATCTCGTAACCGACTAAGACCACTTCCTAAACTCAGTAAATCCAGTGCAAACAGCTTTAACACCAGAGTCACAACAAAGGCTGAGACGACCAGAAACCAACTACACTTCAGACTTTATTTTTATTCGAGGTTACTTTCTCATAGCAGGATGTTGTAAGCAGTACTAGAAGTCCTTCACTCCCCATGCTCCACATGTTAGTTGGTACCACTACAGATGTTTCTACTCTAGGTCAGAGTGGATCTGAGAACAATAATGGCTATGAGATAGCTCCGCACTTTTCAAGCGCCTGAAACTCTTGTGCCAGCCCCCCCCCCCCCACTACTGGATACATTTTAAAATCATACCCACATATACATACATTCATGCATTACATACATACATACATACATACATACATACATAATACATAGATACACAAGCACATACGTACATACATACTTACATGTCATCGCGATATTATCTACCAATGAGACATGGCGTTGTAGCTAGGGCGCAGTATAATGAGATCTGTCGGAAGAACATCCCCCAGGTCCAAAGAAGCCATAACCACTTGTAATACAAAGGAGTACCAGTGAAAACCTTAATAAAATGTAAGCATAATAAGCCTGACATAGTAATTTGGGATAGAGAAGAAACTGTGTACAGTTGTGGGAATTAGCTACCCAGCGGATGTTAGCATAAAGCTAACGATCGGTGTAATAGAGAATACCTAGGCTGAGCTATTGAGAAATCTGTAGTTATTCTATCCAGATTATGAGCTTAGATTTATACCTGTAATTTTGGGGGCGCTGGGATATGTAATGCACTGCCTGAGTATCAATCTTGAGAAATTAGGCTTCTCAGAACCAGAAAGGGGAAAGCTAATTCGAAGACAACAGATCTAAGCCATTACTGGAACTGTAAAAATCTTTAAAACTTTCCAGAAGTTTAGCATTTAAGTATATATGAGCATGTCTAAGATATGTAACTACACACCTACCTACCTACCTACCTACCTACCTACTTACTTACCTACCTACATACATAATACATACATACACACATACATACAATTTCCATGCACACAGCCACATATAAGATCTTATGTTTCTAAATGCGCTTATAAGCATACATATACAACAAAGATAGATTAATGAACGCACACAAACACTCACACACACACACACACACACTCACACACACACACACTCACACACACACACACACACACACACACACACACTTACACACACACACACACACTCACACACACACACACCTTTGGTTGCGATGAAGTGTTCCAGTTGATCCGATCGACGGAACAGCCTGTTCGTGGAATTAACGTGCAAGTGGCTGAGCACTCCACAGAAGACACGCGTACCCTTAACGTAGTTTTCAGGAAGAATCAGCGTGACACCGAATATGACAAGGCTGGCCACCAACGTGCCGTCAGGAATCGAACTCACCACCTTACAGTCGTAAACCGAATGCCACTAAACCACGCGCCTTCAGAAAAAATACCCCTTCGGTCATGAATGATCCTGAGATTGCACCTTGAAAGTTCCCCTCCGAGGCACAAGTCCGGGCAAGGTTGCTTGTGGACGACCAGCAGTTGCCCATGCATACCAGCCTTCCTTCTCCACGCCACCGATGTTATCCAAAAGAAAGGCAAAGGCTGATACAGCTTGGCACCAGTGACATTGCAACTTAATTCTACAGTTAAGCGAACTGGAGCAACGTGAAATAAAGTGTCTTGCTGAAAAACACAACACACAGCCTAGTCTGGGAATCGAACTCTCATTAAATCATACAACACCGCACCACCTGGCCGTACACACACCATTCTATGCAACATCACGCTTCACCGCACTGCGCTACACCACCCTAGACCCCAATACGTTACACTACAGAAAAACTACACCGCGCCTCCATACAGTACATTTCACGACGCCACACTGCAGTACCCCATACCACACCACGACACCACCGCTCTATACTGTTTTTATACCAGACAGAACAATTGGAGGATGACAATATTTTAAAGCTGTCACGACACAATAATTATTAATCTGACTTCATTCTGTAAAAACTGTTGGAAGAAACAACATGAATGATAACAACAACAATAACAGCAACAACAACAGCTGTAGCAGCGATGTTAATATAATTATAGATTCTATTTAAATTACTCCTATCCCGGCTTCCATTGTGGTCATTACAGACATGCCGCCTCTCCATTCTTCTCTGGGAATTCCTCGCAATGTGTCAAGGATTGCATGACTTAGTCGGTCTGAAAGACAGCAGGAAGTTGTCAGAATGGTGGGAAAGGGTGAGTGAGAGTGAGTGAGAATGAATGAGAGGGAGAAGCAAGCAAGAGAGACAGGAAGAGTAGGAAAGAGATAATGATTGATACGTAGATTGATGAAGAGAAAGACAGTGAGGAGACACGGTGAGACAGAGACAGAGAGAGAAAAAGGGGGAGATACAGAAAAGAACGATTAATATATGAATGAGAGAGTGAAAGAGATAAAACTACAGAGAGAGGGAGTGGGGAGAGAGAAAGAGAGAGAACAAGGAAACTATTTGTTAGTTTAATTTGTAGAGCTATTAACAAGATGGCGCGGAAGCTTTGACGCTGATCGTCTGCTTGGGAAAAAAGAGTATGGTATTGTGTTGTATTGTGCGGTGTTGTGTTGTGCTTCGAAAGTATGAGACGAAGATGGGGGTGGGGTGTTGGTGATGAAAGACGTTTAATGGAGAAGAGTTGGAACTCTCCTGTGTTTAGAGACTGACAAGAACGAATTATTGAAATCTATAAGGACAAAAAGAAATGGAGGCATTTTTATATGTTAGCGTGTGATTGTTGGTGTGTACGTGTGTGTGTTTTAGACAGTATTGTAACTATGTGACTGTTTCTGTGAGAGAAGAAAGTGAGAAAGGGTGGGAATGCGCGTGTGGGAGAGTGTATGTGTGAGTGAGAGAGGAGGTATGTGTTGTGTGTGTGTGAAAGAGTGTCTGCATAAGAAATACAGTATGTGTGCATGAGACAAATGTTAATGAATATGTTTGTAAATGTGTGTGAAAGCGTGTGCGAAAATGTGTGTACTCATCAATGAATATATTTATACATGTGTATATGTATGTGCGTGTGAAAAGGCGTGTGTATGTTTGTGCATGTATGTGTGTGTATGAAAGGGTGTATATTTGTCAGTGAATATATTTGTAAGTGTGTATGTATATGCGTGTATGCTTGAGTACCTATATGTGTATTTTTATATATGTATATGTGTGTAAATGTCTACGTGTGATCAGGTGCATATATATGTGTGTATACATGCATTGTTTGTGTGTTAGAGAGAGGGGGAGACAGAAAAAGTATTTGTATTAATTGATGTCACAATTGTTAGTGTTTTAATCACAGTCCGCCCTGTCGTTCCAGCTTTGGCCACCTTTAGAAAGTGTACGTCTGGATATACCTTAAGACGGGATGGTCATAGTTGGTAAAATCTTTGATAATGAGTTTTTGGGTTCAAGACTGACCTATGACGAAGCAACAACAACAAATCTATGGTAGATGTGATCAAAAATGTTCCCCCTTTTTGCCCATCACTTCTTTTTGCATGCGAAAACTACAACATAGGTACATACGTGGCTGTGTGGTAAGAAGTTTGCTTCCCAACCACATGATTCTGGGTTCGGCCCCGCTGCGTGGCACTTTTGGCGAATGTCTTCTACTATAACCCCAGGCCGACCAAAGCCTTGAGAGTGGATTTGATAGATGGAAACTGAAAGAAACCTGTCGTATATTTGCATGTATCTGTGTGTGTTTGTGTCTGTGTTTATCCTTCCCAGTACCGCTTGACAACCCGTGTTGGTGTGTTTACGTCCCCGTTTTTTATTGCCTCAGCAAAAAAACGAGACCGACAGAATAAGTGCCAGGCTTAACGAAAACCAAATACTGGGGTCAATTCATTTAACTAAAAGTTCTTCAAGGCGGCGCCCCAGCGTGGCCGCAATCAAACAAGTAAAAAATAGAAGATAAAAGATCGACTCTATCTTTCCTTTTTCGTAAGCTGATAGTGGTGTGATTTGAGGGAGTTTGGCTGTTATTTCGAAAAGGATGGGCACCCACGTAGACAGAGGTTTCTATATTTGTGCAAGCTATGTGATTGTCTTAAAAACGTATGCGTTTGTGTGTGTGTGTGTGTGTGTGTGTGTCCGTGCGTGTGTGTGTGCGTGGGAGAATGAGATGGTCGGGCAGACAGACAGACAGACAGATAAAGTGAGTGAGAGAGAGTGTTTGTGTGTGTGTATTTATATATACTCGCATGGATTTCCCAGTATGTGTGTTTGAGAGAATTTATGTGTGCAACGAAGAGGAGAAACGGAGAAGTCTGTGTGTGTATGTGTATGTATGTATTTGTGTGTTTGTGTATGCCCCTTTGGGTGTAGAGGTGTCATGTACGTGTGTGCACTTTGCTGCTTCTTGTATGCGCGTACCTTTGAGTGTGTGTCTTTGCCAGTGAGTGTGTCAATATGGGGTGAGAGGTAAGATTGATTGATCAATCGATATAGATAAATAAACAGATACACGGACAAGCAGATAGATAGATAGATAGATAGGTAGGTAGGTAGGTAGGTAGGTAGGTAGGTAGATAGATAGATAGATAGATAGATAGATAGATGATAGATAGATAGATAGATTGATTGATAAATAGATAGATAGATTGATTGATAGATAGATAGATAGATTGATTGATAAATAGATAGATAGATAGATTGATTGATAAATAGATAGATAGATAGATTGATTGATAAATAGATAGATAGATAGATAAGCAGACAAATAGCTAGATAGATAGTGAAAAGTGTATGTAAGTGTGTGTATATATCTGTATATATATATATATATATATATGTATATATAGGTGTTTGTGCCTGTGTTTTTTACGTGTGTTGTTCAGAGGTGAGAGAAGGAAAGATGTGTGTGTCTGCTTCACCTTGTATGCACAGTAGTTGTGAACGTCGTATATATATGTTTGTGTGGGTGTATACGTGTTGTGTTTGAAAGACGGTTTAGTTTTCTCATGAAACGGTCGGCCATGTCAAAACAGTCGGTGGGTGGGTGTTGAAGAGAGGGGTTTGTATCACAACAATAGCAGATCCACCGACCACTACTACCAACAACAACAACAACAACAACAACAAACCCTCCCCCCCCCATCATCATCACCGCCACCAACCACTAGTAATACAACTAACAACAACAGCAACAACAATGGTGAACCGAGCGTTATCGAAACAACCGCAACATGAAAATAACTTTTTATTTGTCGTGACATGATTCAGGGAAATAAAGTGGAAATATAATAGGTTCTTGAGAGATTGGGAGGGAGATGAGGGTGGAGGAAGGGAGAGAGTGAGTGAGAGGGAGAGGAGGGCGTTTTGGAGCGAGAGAAAAAGAGAAAGAGGACGAAATGAGGGTGGGAGGGAATAGGTTTATTAAGAAAGCGCATTTTAATGCGGGAGGTGCCGCGTGTACGAGTGTGTGTGTGTGTGTGTGTGTATTGTCACAAAGAGAGAGAGTGTGTGCGTTGCGTGATTATACCTGTGTGTGACAGACAAAGGGTATGTGTGCATGAGTGTCCCGCGGTGTATGTTTGTGTATGTGTGTGTGTTTGAGTGTGTGTATGTGTGTGAGTTTGTATACGTTTGTGTGTGTCAATGTGCGCTTGTGTGAGACAGAGAGATGAGAGATAGCGTGAGTTTTCTGTCTTAGTGTGTGTGTGTGTGTGCAAGAGAGAGAGAGAGAGGAGGTATGTGTGCCTCGATGTGTGTGTGTATGTGTGTGTGTCAGAGAGAAAGAGTATGTATGTCCCAGGTTGTGTACCTCGGTTTGTGTGTTTGAGTGTGTGTATGTGTCTGCGTGTGAGAGACAGAGAGACAGAAAAAAAAGAAGAGCGTGAGAGAGAATGTGTGTGTGTGTGTGAGTGTGACTGTGGGTGTATATGTGTGTATGTATGTGTATGTGTATGTGAACGTGTGCGTGTGCAAGAGAAAGAGGCAAACAGAGAGTGTTTGCATGCATGTATGAGTGTGCATGTGTTTATGTATGAATGTGTGTATGTGTAGGTTTTAAAAGAAGCGGGGATTAAGTATAGAGTGATAATATTTGTCGGTAGAGGGAGCAGGCGGAAAATGAAGTGTGTCAATGAATTGTAAATGATCAGCCTTTGTAAATAAACGACTGGACGCCATAAAACACAGCAATAAATTCAACTGACAAATTCTTCTTCATTTCCTCCTCCTCTTCCTTTTTCTTTTTGTTCCTCCTCCCTCTTCTCATTTCTTCCTTCTTCCTTTTGTTCCTCTTCCCACTTATTTCTTCCTCTTCCATTTTGGATGAGATATTCAATCTTGGACTATTATTTAAAACACAATCTGTCTCCCTTGTCATATAAAAAGCTAACACTAACGACCCCCACCGCCGCCAGCAACAACAACAACATCAACGCACCACCATCGCCAATGACAAAAACACCCTTACCACCAACAACCACAACACTAACAACAACAGCAACGACACCAGCATCGCCAATGATTAATAAAGCACCATCGGCGCCACCACCAAAACCACCGCCGCCACCACCTACATCATCAAGACCAAGACCAGCACAAATATCAATATTAATTTTCATCATCAATACCACCAGCGGCAAATTGATGTTTTGTCAGCTACCACCCCAGGTCTCCGGCTGATCGTCAGGCAGAGAAGAAAAAATATGGTCAACGTATCGGTCGCTCTCTGAAAGGTTTATGGTCGAGCCTTGTTGGCATTGGAGAGACCTTTGGCGTTCTTGGGCGCCGGACCATATTCCTGCTCACCGCTTGACTAACGTCATGTACTGATACCGAAACACTGCCCCGCCCCACCTTCATTACCGCTACCACTGCAACCACTGACAAGGTTGACAATACCTCAATCACCATCAACGCCACCACCACCACCGCCACCATCGTCGTCGTCGTCATCGTCATCATCATCATCACTACCTCCAACACCATCAACACTCATCACCACCATTACCATCGCCTCGCCACTGCCATAAAATACCACCAGTAACACCGCCTCACCATAACCACCTCTCCCTATACAGCCATTTACCACCACTACCATCACCACCACCACTACCATCACCACCACCACCACTGCCAATATCACATCCAGCACCCCCGTTTCATCAGCGCCACCGCTTCCATATCCGATTCGTATGTCGGGTGGATAGTTTGTTGTGCTGGTCGTGTCGGGGGTTTTGTTTTATATTTATTTTATCCTTGCTGTTGTTGGCTCTTATTTCCTTACCTTGTTTTTTTTTTCTGTCATAGCGGTTCGGCAAAAGTGACCGATAGAATAAGTACTAGGCTTACAAAAGAATTAGTCCTGGGGTCGATTTGCTCGACTAAAGGCGGTGCTCCAGCATGGCCGCAGTCAAATGACTGAAACAAGTAAAAGAATATATAGAGAGAGAGGGTGGGAGGGAGGGAAGGTGCGCATGACTTAGGGGTTAGGGTGTTGCACTCGCGATCGGGTGATTGCAGATTCCGAACCGGGATGTGCGTTGCGTCCCTTAGCAAAACACTTCATCTCATGTTGCCCTACAGTCACTTTAACACCTGACGTCTGATGCACCTGTACAGAAAATGTCAATTTGGTAAAGGGAGTGAACTGATTGTGCAGCATGAACGCTTGATCACTGTAACCGAATCCTCTGTGCCAATCGTTCAGCAAACTTCAGTCTCAATAATTCACCTCTGGAGACATGGACGTTTCGTTCATCATCCTTAAACAATCCTTATCCAGGGACCTTTTGAGCAGGCTTGGCTACTCGAACATTTTTACTGGGTCCCCACCTGCAAAATTTCGTGCTGCTTATCGTGATACGAAATCCCCATGTCGCGTGCATTTGGTTGTGATGCATATACTTGAATATCCTTACCAGACGGTTAGTAATGATGAGTATATTGAGCCTCATATATATTTGTACCCCAGTGTCTCTTTGATGACATGCCCCTTTGACCCACGAATAGTCAAGAAGGAAGGCGAAAAAATAGATATATATACAGTCTTCTTAAGTACAAAATGGCCCGGCTGTGAAAAATGAAGAAGGTGAAGATAGTGCCAATTATTGTTGGTTCCTTGGGGAGAGTATCGAAAGGCATCGAGAGGAACATAAAGGAAATTGGAATAGAGTGCCCAGTAGAACTGTTACAAAAGGTTTGCCTCCTTGGCACGGCCAGAATAATCAGGAATGTATGAGATAGTTGTAAAGAACGGATAGCAGGGTACCGTAGGCTGCATACAACGAAACCTGAGATAAAAAATTAAATAATAATAATAATAATAATAATAATAATAATAATAATAATAATAATAATAATAATAATAAACAAGCAAGGTCAGATACCTTCCACCTGTTTTAGGTGATAATACTTCGCAAGTCGAGGACACCCAGGTTAAAAATAACAACCAGCATCACCTGGTCCTTCGGGGACCTCCGGGGAGTCAGTTCAATTGGTCTGGAGAACTCACACCGAGTGCCCGATCGCTACATAGCATTCTCTCTCACCACCGTCACCTACCGAGGGCGGGTAGGCCTTAAAAAAAGGTCATAGGCGTTGCCCTTCTTTCTTTCAATGTATCATTAACAAAATAGAATACGCCCTGCTAAACCACTGCGTGTGGTGTTCGTTTTAGTGGTTGAGCTCAACGTGGTTCATGGGTGTTTTTACATACCAAACGCCCGTCTTTTGTTGTACCATTGACAGCGGCTTCTACCCCACCACACTCCACCCCACCCTATCACCATCACCATTACTTCCACCTGCAGTATTCGCAGTAGCAGCACTCGCCGTCATCACCACCGCCGCCACCACAGCATCAGCACAGCCGCCAACACCCCCGCCCTCACTACCACCGCCAATACCATTGTCGTTATACCCGCCATCATTACCAACAATAACAGCACCACCATCACCACCGCTACCACCACTAACACCACTACCATCACTGTGACACCCCGCACCCCCGCACCCCCCATCCCAGTAGTTTCAATGTTCGCTGATACACGATACACCAGTCCACCGCTGATCTCGGTTTCAGATCAGATCTGGTTTCAATGTAACGACATGGCATTTTGACATCTCCCACTGTGACTTGTGACACACACACAAACACACACATACGCACATACGCACTCACAAGATCACACATTCAATCGCACGCGCACTCGCAGTCATACATACAAATACAGACACTGTGTCACAACCACCCATACACGCGCCCGCAGACAGACATATACATATATACGTGTGTGTGTGTGTGTGTGTGTGTATGTATGTATATATATATATATATATATATATCCATGCATATATACAAAGCCACACAAATAACAAAATTCGCAATATGACTATGCGGACGATCACTTATATGAATACACACACGCACACACACACAGTTTATATAAATTAACCATGTGTAGATCGCAACACTTTCCCGGCTAGCTGTGACATTAGTCTAAACGATAAATCTCTCTCTCTCTCTTTCTCTTTATCTCTATCTATCTATCTATCTATCGATTTGAGTTGGCTCAACCCAAGACAGTCACACTAAACGTGTATATGTTTGTGCCTGTGCATGTGAGTGTTTGTGTATGTTTATAAGTGTGTGAATGAAATTACGTATTTAGCGATGGGACAGTTCCTGTTTCTGAAAACCTAACTCGCGACTTGCTTCATCGGCCAGCTTCTATAAACACACTTTATAGCAGTGATTCTCAACTATATTTTACCTTATGATTAATATTGGTTTCAAATTTTGGTACAAGGCCAGCAATTACGGGGGACGTGATAAATCGACTACATCGACCCCAGTGCTCAACTGGTGCTTATTTTATCGACCCTCAAAGGATGAAAGGCAAAGTCGACCTCGGTGGAATTTTGAACTCAGAACGAGAAGACAGACGAAATACCGCTAAACATTTTGTCCGGCGTGCTAATATTAAGAATTATGTCAAAAAAATATATATATATGGGTATTACGATACACAACGCATTTGATTTTTTTCTATATAATTCCTTATATTAGTTTAACCAATTTATTGCAGATAAATTTTAACAGCAAAATCTTATATGGATCCTCAATTGTCATATGGACTGGTTGAGAACCACTGGTCAATAGCAATAGTACGACTCAACCTCACTAGTCAATTCGTTTTTCCATTGGTCACTGTTTCAAGTCTGGTTCTTGTTCGATTTCTTCTAATCAGTTGAAGTTTTTCGAATTTTCACCAGAACATTTCCAATAGAGTTCTGATGAAGATTTGTATGTTGCTGGCGATAATCGCATTCATTCTTCTTCTTTTTCTGGAAATTAATAATCCTATCTACTAAAGGTACAAGGCCTGAAATTTTGTGGAAAGAGACTAGTCGATTACATCGACCCCAGTGTTTCACTGGTATTTAATTTATCGACCCCGAAACGATGAAAGGTAAAGTCGATGAAAGGTAAAGTCGATGAAAGGTAAAGTGTGTGTGTGTGATTAGGTTTGTATGTGCGCGTGTTCTCGTTCTTTCGTACACACATACGCGTAAGCGCAGGCGTGGCTTAGTGGTAAGAAGTCTGCTTCCCAACCACATGGTTCTGGGTTCAGTCCTACTGCATGGTACCTTGGGCAAGTGTCTTCTGCTATTACCTCGGGCCGGACAAAGCCTTGTGAGTGGATTTGGTTGACGGATACTGAAAGAAGCCTCTTGTGTGTGTGGGGGGGAGGATGTATGTGTCTTTTTGTCTCTGTTTATCGCCCCATCACCGCTTGACAACCGGTGATGGTGTGTTTACGCCCCCGTAACCTAGCAGTTCGGCAAAAGAAACCGATAGACTTTAAAAAAAAAAAAGTACTGCGGTCGATTCATTCGACTAAAAATTCCTAAAGGCGGTACCCCAGCATGGCCGCAATCAAATGACTGAAACAAGTAAAAGAAAAATATAAAAGATTCATATATTCAGGACACTCCCCGCCCCGCCCCCGCCCCACTCGGACCGATCGTGTCCGACCAACAGCGCCCCCTGTTATCAATAATCAGCAACTGCTCAACCCCAAACAGTCTCTTACATGACCCAATAACGCCAAATGACTTTTTATTTAGGACAACAAAGACGACGATGTACAGAAGACAAAAAAAAGAAACAGTTCTGTGCATGCAATAATTGTTTGCATGTCTTTGTGACTCGGTGTGGTTAATCAATTATATTTTATATGTGTGTCAACCTGCATGAGCTCTGCTACACACAAGCATACATACGCACACACTTTCTTAGATAGGTTATCACTTTCTCGCTCTTTCTCATAAATATACATGCACGCAAGCTCCCTGTTCTTGTCTTACTCTTACAGAGACACACATACACACATAATTTCTCAAATACACCATCACTTTCTCGCTTCACTCTTTCATGTAAGCATACACGCACAGTCCTCTCTTTCTCTTTTACACACACACACACACACACACACACACACACACTTTCTCTCTGAAAGACACCTCCCAGCACTCTCTTGTTCTTTTTCCTAAACATACATGCACACAATTCTCTCTTGTACTTCCACACACATATACATAAACACACACACACACACACACAGATGTACACATTCACACACACACACACACACACACACACACACACGCACAATCTCATTTTCCCTTAAACGTTCATCCTTTCTCTCTCTCTCTCATCTCCATTGTTCTCACTCTCATCTTCCCACCCAAATATTGATCTGTTGACCCCCCCCCACACACACACACATTCGCAACCCTCTCCACTGTCCTATCGTTCCCTCAACACCATCATTAACACTCACTCCATCCAGACACTTTATAATTGCTCTCACTTACTTCATGGTCTGACAAATATTTAACACAAAAATTCAAAAAAATAATGTGTGTATCGTAAAAGACAGGCAGTGTGCTGTACCGACAACATGCGCCCACCCCTTCGTAAATAAATAAATTAATTAATTAATAGATCTATCCATATATTTTTGTATTCATGCATATGAAAATGTATCGCATCTAACTTCTGCTGAATTTTGAAGAGTGATCAAAACTTAAGATCAATTATAAGTCCGTTCATTCTCTTGATTTCCAGTAATTCAGACAGCCTCATGGTCCCAGCAGACAAAATGGAAAAGGCGCTGCCTCAGAGGATTGTGAGAGAGATATACATAAAATATTTCATTCTGAATTTCAAACTGATAGGCCCTAAGCTTAACTCTAGTTCTCCCATTGGTTCCCCTCACCAAGCAAGCACCACCATCCCCATCTTATGCGCTTTACATAACCCTCATCTTCAAAGCTGCAGCTAGTTGCGATATATCGTTGCCAGGACCGAACGTGACCAGCATATATCCATAAAGCTTGCAATTCAGACCAACCAACCTCTGCGATATTGTCTCCCGCACGACCGCTCGTGTCGTTACTGGCTTTTCGCAATGCTCCACTTCTTCCGGCGAGAGTCACGGCAGGGTGTCGAAGTAGGCGTTAAAACCCTCCCCCACCGTCTCCAGTTCACCGCTTCTCCTAAACAGTAACGCAAAGTATCACTGACGAAAACTTATTCATCTGAAATCCTATAGCACGCGTCCCTTGTGATCCGTCAAAAATCCAGTTGTGGCTTTGTTATCACGTCACGCCTCCGTCGTTCGGGTCCATTGAATCAGCTTTCATTTTCTCCTGTCTAAGACCGCTCGTCTTAGCTCAAACAAAACAACCATCGTGTTTCACGTCAAAGAAACTGTCGAGCGCCATATTTCCCGCTTGCTAGTCGGCTACAATATTTTCCCCTCGCAGCCATTTCTAATCTATTCATTGCTCCCATTTCTACTCTTTCTTTTCTATTACTACTTCTTTTGTTCCACCTCATCGATTGTTCCACCTCATCGATATTCTCCGCTAATATTTCTCTTTATGTAAAAGCAATCTAGTTATTGACCCTGACCAAAGGCATTCCAGCCACGACCATCTCGATAGTTTTCTTGAAATCAGATATCGCTTTGTAATCAGGACTACATTGTCAAACGTGTCTTCCCCTTTTAGGGTGTTATTTGAGGGCGGATTGGTTGCTGTTTTTAGAAAGTTTCACGAATGTGTTGGGAGATTCTCTTTAATTTCTCTCTGATTAATATGGACTTTTGTAGCTAATTAACTGATGGATCTCCGTCATTCGACGACGCGGATTCACTTGCATTATCAACTGAATTACCTACCCTTGAATTAACGTGTAAGTCGCTGAGTATTCCACAGACATGTATACCTTTAACATAATTCTCGGACAGAATCAGCGTGACATATTATGTGACGAAGGTGTCCCTTTCTAATCACAGCTACAAGCTTCTATACAGTTTCCAAATGAGCCGAACCGAGCCTTAGAAAGCTATATTAGCCTGAGATACCATGCAGTACGATGGAAACCAGGTATTTGTAGTTACGAAGCAGACCTCTTAACCATTCGGAGTGACGAGGAGCATTTAGTCATCCTCTTCGACAGAAAGGAACACAGAAATAAACAGAGAGAAAATAGAAAAAGGTTCAGTGGCTAGCGATCTATCATGGCAAATGCCGGACAGAGGGGTCTATCTGTCTATCTATCTATCTATCTATCTATCTATATATATATATATATATATATATATATATATATATATATACGTTTATGAATTTGTGTTGCAAGACTCCTGATGTGAAATCGTGTGTTGAAACAGATATTGTTGCATTTCGGGATTGTCATTTTATTTATTTATTTTTTTTACAACTAAACACATTATATATTTGTTCTTCACTCTTTTAATACTGGTCTTATTCTAACTCATGTCCATTGTCCAGAAATCTTTCGTCACACATCTGTGACACCTTCAGCGACACTTTCGGCTTCGTATGTGCTCTTGTTCCACTCATTTCATTCTCAGATATATATATATATATATATATATATATATATATATATATATATATATATATATATATATATATATATATATATATATATATATATGGCGTTATTATTGTGTGGCGTTATTATTTTTCTGTAATAATGCCCTTTATATAAATATATATATATATATATATATATATATATGTTTACTTGCTGCTTATTTTATCGACCCCGAAAAGATGAAAGGCAAAGTCGACCCCGGTGGCATTCACACTCGGGCAGAATCGTTGTTACCAAGTATACCAGACAAAATGCTTAGCAGCATTGCATTTCTTTCGTCTTCACGTACTAAGTTCAAATTCTGCCGAGGCCGACTTTGGCACGGTGGGTCGATACAATGGACTTACTCCCTCCGCAGAACTTGCTGGCCTTGTGCCAAAATTTGAAACCAATATTAACAAACAAAAACACAGTTTCGGGATATACAAAAAAAAAAAAAAAGAAAAGAAAAACGGCCGTATGGTCAAGTGTAGACCGTCTAATCTCATTTATTAGTCTTCTCAATTAGAACTAACCTCACTCGTTACTCTCCGTTACTCCTTGCTTTTTATTTAAAATCTGCTTCCCATTTACCTCGTTCTTACTCTCTCTCTCTCTCTTTCTCTCTCTCTCTCTCTCTCTCTCTCTCTCTCTCTCTCTCTCCTGCCCTTTCCGTCTCTCTCTCTCACACTCTTTCTCCTTTCTCTATTCTCTCCTACATCTCTTCCTCTTATAAACGCCATATTTTACCCTCCTTCCTTTCCTCTCCCCTCCCCGCCATACTGCGATTTCCTCACACCTCTACTCACAACACTGAGGAATTGATTTTTTTAACAATACCTCATCTCGTCTGGAACTGATGTCGCTAACGTGACGAAACCTCTTCGCATTATTCTTCATCTAATTTTTGCTCTGTAAATTCCTTCTTCATTCTTGTTTGACACAATCAGATCTGTTTTTTTTGGGGTTTTTTTCTAATGCAAATATGTGTTTATATATGTGTGTGTATGTGTGTTTGTTTTATGCGTATGTGAGTGTCTGTGTCTGTGAATGTATGTCTATATGCATGCATGCTGTATGCATATACGTATGCAAGCATGCCTTTATGTATGTATCGTGCATGTATGCAATCATCTCTCTCTCTCTCTCTCTCTCTCTCTCTCTGTCGATGTGTGTGTGTATATATATATATATATATATATATATATATATATATATATATATATATATATATATATATATATATATATATATACAGATAGATAGATAGATAGATAGATAGATAGATAGATATATGTGTATTTATATATGATATAAATATATCATATGAATACACATGACATATATGTATATATATACATCATATATGTATGCATATATATATATGTATGTACATTGTATTACACGTGCGTGTGAGTGTATATATATATGTGTGAGTGTATATATATATATGTGTGTGTGTGTGTATGTTTATATATCATATATATATGTATAAAGATACACACACACACATATATATATATATATATATATATATATATATCATATATCATATATCACAGAACATGTGTATACATGTGCATGCATATATGTATGTATGCGTGTGTATATGTGTCTCTATAGATCTATGCACACACAAAAACAATCGTATGAGTAAATGCTTGAATTACATAAAAACAATCACTGTCTGAATAAGATAATCAATGCATGTGTTGAGTCTAACAAATATTGTAATTTTATTGACAGTGACTTCGGAGTTTCATGCATCATAGCTTAATCAAACTGTAAGGTGAAATACACTTGACTGCTATTTAGTGGGAGGATGGAAATGATTATAATGAAAGGGTTTAAGGGTTGAAAAAAGGTCGGAACAATGACTAAGGCCAGTACAATAATTTTTGTTTGAAGGTCTGGATAGGGAGAGATAGTCTGGGGTTGGGGCTTGAAGTATTTGTTGAAGAGATGTATTGGGATCACAAATATTAGAGGTAGATATTCAGAAAGGTACGCTATATCAACATGAACATGGGATTCACTGGTCGAAGAAAGATATTTCGTCGTGCAAGGAGGTACTACCTTTTGTAACGTAACTTTTTCATTCCTTCTTTCTGTTGAATTGTGTGAAGTCAAGTCGTTCTTTCTGACCTTCTGTGTTTCTATGTTTCTAAAAGATGCTACGTTGTTGCTGATGGTTATGGTGATCGTTGCTGTTCGTATTGTGTTTCCCATTCAAGTAAATATTTCCAAAATTATGTTTTTGCGTCTTTCATTCTGTATTGTAAGTTCCTAGTCGAACAAATCGACAGCAGTATTTAGTTGTCAGTTTTTCAAAGCTCGGTACGTATTCTATCCAACTCTTTCGCCGAACCGCGAAGTTACAGGGACGGAAACACCCACAGCGGTTGTCAAATGGTGTTGCGAAATAAACACACACTCACACACATACACACACACACACACACACACATACACACACACATGTATCTGCATATAATATACAAATGTATAGAACGATATATATATATATATATATATATATATATATATATATATATATATATACGCCTTTGTATATAACGGTGTGCATCTTTGTGTTCGTCCTCTACCGCCGCATGACAACCGTCCAAATTTACGTCAAGTAACTTAGCGGTTTGGCAGAAGGACTTACGAAAAAGTAAAATGAGTACCGAGGTCCATTCATTCAACTAAACCCCTTCAAGACAGTTCCCCAGCATGGCCACAAGAAACAAGAAAACAATGAAACACAAAAGATTACTTAACATTTAATTCTGGTCAATAAAGGCAAGGGGGACAACTCAGAAAATAGAAATCAATTCAAACTGAATACGGGGCGGCAATGGCGAAAGGAATATTTATAACGTACCACTTCAGAGTGTTTGTAACAGCTAATGTCCACCACTTAATAATTATTTAATGGCCTCATGGTAGTTCTCTGCTGTGAAACTAGATAAATCTGGATAATTATTGTTAATTACTCGCGTCTACAACTTGATAATGATGCACTAATTACACCCTGGCACTCTAATATTTTGTAACTTCTAAATTTACACTTCGTGTTTGTTTTTGTTTCATTTTATGTGTTTATCTTTTGGCGTATGTATGTGTTCTTAAGTATGTATGTATGTGTGCGTAAGTATATAAGTATGTGTCTGAGTGTCTAGATATGCACACACTCATGCACATATATGTATACATTTATGTATGTGTATATATATTGTATGCGTGTATATATATATATATATATATATATATATATATATATATATATATACCTTTATATATATAGAGAGAGAGAGAGAGGGGGGAGATGGTTATAAATACGCACACACATACATTCACACATATATATGCATACATGTATGTATGCATATAAAAATATGTGTATGTATATATGTGTGCATGTGTTTGCGCGTGCATATGCATTTATGAATACATGAAAATATAGAAAGCTGCGTGTGAAAGACATCTGCAAGAACGACCTGATCAAGCACCGTATTGATTGCAAGAAATTAGAAGGTGTTGCTAATGAGAGACCGGAGCAAGAACGAGTGATATGAAGAGAGGTGTGATTACCGTGGAACAGGAGACGTATTGCTGTTCTCTGATTAAAATGCCGAGGAATAAAGGGGAAGCCAAAGCAAACCGGTACGAACAGGAAGTAGCACTCTGACTTGTGGCTTCGCCGGAAGGGGTTTTTGTTACCAACATTGGGCGGCGGGATCAGACGTAGGCCTATGTATGAGAAATTGTAAGCTTTCCGTTCAGAACGTTTATTAATGACAATGAAGGCTATTAACATTACATTATGCTTACATATAAACATATCATACATATACATATATATACATATCTATATACATAGATATATACATACATACGTGCATGCATGCCTATGTATGCGTGTGTGTGTATGTATGTACGTACGTACGTTCGTATGTACGTATGTATATATGTATGCATGTATTTATATATGTATGTGTGTATGTATGTGTGTATGTATGTATGTACGTATGTATGTATGCATGCATGTATGTATGTATGTATGTATGTAATAATGCATGTGCGTTTATATATATATATATATATATATATATATATATATATATATATATATATATGTTATAGAACCTCCCAAAACTTGACACCAATATCTAGTGAAAGCCCAGTAATACCAAATTAAGCACAAATTCCGCCGAGGTCGACTTTGCCTTTCATCCTTTCGGGGTCGATAAATTAAGTACCAGTTACGTACCGGAGTCGATCTAATGGACTGGCCCCAATCCCCAAAATTTCGGGCCTTGTGCCTAGAGTAGAAGAGAATACCAAAATAAGCAATTCTCACAAACTATGAATTCACGAACACTTTCCGTTTTACAAGAATGAAGGACAACCCAGAATAACAAGACAAAGATATAAGAAATTCACATGTGTGTGCGTGCGTATATATAGATATATATACACATATATATATATAGTAAATCCAGAAGAGAAGAAGAACAAACACAAGAAGCACAACAACGCGAGGACGTGGTACATGTAAATTATTAGCAGACGCTCAAGGAAGGAAAGATGATTTAACGTTTCGAGCAAACGCTCTTCTTCGGAAACAGAGGAAAGTCCAATAGAAAGGAAGACGCAGGAAGAAAATCGCCAACGATTCAAATGTGGTTACATTTTGAAATGACCAGAAGGTAAACATATATATATGGAGCTTGGCTGCTCTGAAAACCAGTGTGTATATATATATATATATATATATATATATATATATACACACATACGTATGAGTATGCATGTGAATGTGTGTGTGTGTTACGACTAAGACATAACGAAATGCATCGAATGTAAATTTATACTCAGAGAGAAGCTGAAGCCCTCCAACCAGTTTTCCGTAAATATTTTCTCTCTAATCTCACTTCGAAAGGAACGTTGATATCTGCAAGGCCGCTGAACTCCACAACAATAATTTATGTCTTTTTGTTCATTTGTTTTTCTGTTTTCTCCTCTCCCAGACAAACTATCTCAGGCTTTCTGCGTTTGCATTTGATGTAAATCTTATCTGAGAATGTTCCCACCGATTTAACTCTCTGGCGATAATTAAATTTAAAAGATTGCAAATTTATTGCACTTAATTGTCAACAAATGTTAATTGTTTTTACTTTATTAAACCCACAACCATAAAGAAAAAAATATGTTAGGTTTAAAGTTTCTAATTTTTATTACTTTATTGTCGTTCGAGACAATAGATTCGCAAATGTAAATGTTGACTGAGCGTTGAATGTAGTGGTTTAGCAGTTAGTGAAACAATTCATGTATGTATGTATGTATGTATGTATGTATGTATGTATGTACAATATGTATATATATATATATATATATATATATACGCACTCACATACGCGCGCGCGCGCACATACGCACACACATAGGCTGTCCATAAATTATCTTTAGAACTTCCACAATATATTGTATCTAGAATCGTCCTAGAAGTGTTCTTATGTTCATAATAAAACTTTATTTGTTTGCCTGTCATTAGACCTGCGGCCATGCTGGGGCACCCCCTTCTAGCCGAAAGGATCGACCCTGTACTTATTTTCTTTTTCAGGCATGGTACTTGTTCCATCGGACACTTTTTGCCAAACAGCTAAGTGTCGGAGACGTAAACGCACCAACAGCAGCTGCGAACAGGGCTGGCTGAGGGCACCAGTAACTCGGGCAGTCGCCCGGGGCGCCATGTGCTAGGGGGCGCCAAGGAGTGCGTCACAAAGACACGGAAATTTCCACGACGGTCAGCTTGTACACACCGAAATTCAGCTTACCCGGGGTGCCAACAACCCTAGGGCCGACCCTGGTTCTCAAGCGGTGGAAAGGGAACAAACACCAAGATACACCCCACCACACACACATATACATATACACGCGCACGACGGGCTTCTTTTAGTTTCCGTCTACCACACCCACTCACAAGAATTTAGTCGGCCTTAGGCTATGGTAGAAGACACCAGACCAAGGTTCCACGCAGTATGACCGAACCCGTAACCATGCGTTGAGAAGCAAACCTCTTGCCACACAGCCACGCCTGCGCTTATGTATATGAATAGCTAATAAGAAAATGTCCGTTGTGTAGAATTAATATATTGCTTGCAGCCCGCAACCTTGATACACATACAAACATATACAGATATATACATGTACACTACTAAACACGATTTTATAATTAACCCTATCCAAAGCGGGCACGTTAACTGCATCGTTAGCACGCCGGACAAAATGCTTCGTGGTATTTCTTCCGGTTCACCGCTGTGAGTTTAAATTCCATCGTGGAAAACTTTGTCTTTCAATCTTCCAGGGTCGATAAAATAAGTACAATGTTATTAATGGGGTCGATGTAATCGATTAACCCTCTTCCCACAAAATATTTCAGGCC
Source organism: Octopus bimaculoides (assembly GCF_046866305.1). NCBI lineage: Eukaryota > Metazoa > Mollusca > Cephalopoda > Octopoda > Octopodidae > Octopus > Octopus bimaculoides. Next base: position 9,026,028 of record NC_142953.1, read on the forward strand.
TTGTGTTTGTACCTACAGCAGAAAGGATAGTTAACTCTATCCCACAATCCCCTCTTCCCTGTGCTCACATCTCTCCTCACTCCAACATCAATCCCACCTTACAGATAAATATCTCTCATGCCGTAGTGGCCTGTGCTGGTCCGAAGCAAAGGGACATAAGTCCAATGCTTTTTTCCTCCCTGAATTTTGACCTGAACGATTTCTTCCACGAATTTCATTCCGGATTTTAAAACTGTCGTTAGACCTGTAAAACCGCTATAACCTTTCTAATTAAAGAGTTCACGCCATAATATTCTTTTCAGCTCTCTTTGATGTTTGTCGACGACTTTCCATTATTATATTACAACGGGATCAATTGAAGATTCCGGAAACATAACTGAATACAATATACACCTGAAGAAGGGCGGAGGATACAAGGGCCGGAACTAGGCCGAATATATTAATATAACGTTTCTATTTTGGGTACAAGGCCCGAAATTTTTTTGTGGGGGAGGGCTAGTCGATTGAGTGCTCAACTAGTACTTAATTTTTATATCCCGAAAAGCTGAAAAGCAACATCGACCTCGGTGGCATTTGAACTCGGGATATAATGCTGGAAGAAATTCTTGCTTTGTCCAGCGTGTTAATGATTCTTCCCACCCCACATATCAATGTGATGGTTTCAAATTTTGGCGCTGGGAAGGGGAAGAAGATTACAACAACCCCAGTACTTTTGTAAATATACGAAAGTACAGAGAAATGCGGTATAAGTGATTTCGTCTTGAGTCACTGATGTGTAGAGGCAACAAAAAGACCGGTTGATCGGAAATTTGAATCGGATCAGGTAAATCTATTAACTTTAAAGACATCAAATACCTACACGCATACAGATGCGAGCGTGTGTGTATACACATAAGCACACAAACGGCTACATGTATGCGTTGATGCGAAGATGAATGTAAGTTACAAAAAAGCTTCTTTACAAATGTACGTATATTCATACATACTTTCATACACACACACGCATACACACACACACACACACACACATATATATATATCTATCTATATATATATATATATATATATATATATATATATATATATATATATATACATACATATGATTATGTATGCATATATACGCATGCATATACATATATACATACGTACATACATATATACAAATAAATACATATATAAATACAGATAGATTCATACATAGACATATGCACAAACCCCGGCACAGATATACATAAAGATAGAGACACATGTACACATTCACATATACACATACATACATACATACATACTTATGTGCATTCGTAAATATATAGTATATATTTATCCTGTATATCTCTTTTTAATTTTGCTATCATTTTTTTAAAGTGTTACATGGACATTAAAATTGTTCAAAGGAAGAATTTTTAACGTAATTTTTGCGGACGGGGAAAAATACAGAAAACAAAACAGAAACCATATGAAACAAACAAACAAACAAACAAACAAACGAGTGAATGAATAAATAAGCAAAGAACTGCAAAACCTTGCACAAAATAATATAGAAGATGAGTAATAGCACTTCACCATGTGTCAAGAGAGTCTGTTTGGAAGTACATGAGAAAGAGATTGATTATGTGTCCGCAGGTCGAAACAAGCTCATTTCTTCAGTTTAGTATTAGAATGGATCAGTGAGGCAGCGAGCTGGTAAAATCGTTAGCACGCCGGGCATAATGCTTAGCGGCATTTCGTCCGTCTCTACGTTCTGGGTTCAAATTCCACCGAGGTCAACTATGCTTTTGATCCTTTCGGGGTCGATAAAATAAGTACCAGTTCAGCACCGGGGTCGATATAATTGACTAGCCTCTTTTCCCCAAAATTTCAGGCCTTGTGCCTATAGCAGAAAGGATTATTATTATTATTATTATTATTATTATTATTATTATTATTATTATTATTATTATTATTATTGCGATTATTATTGACTTCAAATTCTGCAGAGTTCTACTTTACCCATCATCCCTATAAGGGGTCGATAAAATAAGTCGCACCACCGTCACCACAACAACAACATTTCTACTACTACTACTACTACTACTACTACTACTACTACTACTGCTGCTGCTGCTGCTGCTGTTACAGTATTTAACGTTCAGTTTTCTTCTCCATTTTCTGCTGCGATCCACTTTAGACGATGCTAGCCCCTATAACAAGGTGTTTTGTCCCCTGGGATTTGAGGAAGCCATTCTATGAACCCCACTCCTCCTTCTCCTTCTGCTTCTCCGACTACTACTACTACTACAAATAATAATAATAATAATTATATCGATAACAATAACCGCATACTAGTACTTGTATAAATTTGCAAGGGAAGCCATATTTATTGATAAGCCAACCCTCTTCACTCCTGCTCTCTTTAACTGTGATATAATACCATCAGCACTACAACTACAACAGTTACCACCTCCACCAATACCTCTACACCCATGACCACCACCACCGCCACTAACTGTCCTCTCCACCACAACCAGAATCGCCGCCAACACAAACAATCACCATTGTTACTGCTGCCACAACTTCAACCACCACCACCACCACTGCTGTATACATCACTACCAGTATTATAGCTACTACTACTACTACTACTACTACTACTACTACTACTACAACCATCACTACTAACAACAACCAGAACAGCAGCAGCTACGACCCTAGCAACGACATCAACGCCGACTTCATTGCCACCATAAAAACCACTGCCATCACAACCATCGTTGTAACTACCACCACATAAACCATAATTAACATTCCTGCTACTATTACCTCATCTACCACTACTACCGGCGCTGCCACACACACCACTATCAGTATCAACATCAGCAGCAACACTACCGATACCACCACCACTACAACCACCTCTACCACAACCAACATAAACACTACCACCACCACTATCACCATAACCACTCACTTCACCACAACCACCACTACTACCGCAACCAACGTAACCACCACCACCACCACCACAAATCCTCTACTACCACCAACGCAACCACCACCAGCACCATAACTACCACAACCACTACAATCACCACCACTATCACCACCTCAATCACCACAACAACCACCACCACAACAACCACCACCACAACAACCACCACCAAAAACAACCACCACCACAACAACCACCACCACCACAACAACCACCACCACAACAACCACCACCAAAAACAACCACCACCACAACAACCACCACCACAACAACCACCACCACAACAACCACCACCACCACAACAACCACCACCACAACAACCACCACCACCACAACAACCACCACCAAAAACAACCACCACCACAACAACCACCACCACAACAACCACCACCAAAAACAACCACCACCACAACAACCACCACCACAACAACCACCACCAAAAACAACCACCACCACAACAACCACCACCACAACAACCACCACCACCACAACAACCACCACCACAACAACCACCACCAACACAACAACCACCACCACAACAACCACCACCACAACAACCACCACCACCACAACAACCACCACCACAACAACCACCACCACCACAACAACCACCACCACCACAACAACCACCACCACAACAACCACCACCACAACAACCACCACCACAACAACAACCACCACCACAACAACCACCACCACAACAACCACCACCACCACAACAACCACCACCACAACAACCACCACCACCACAACAACCACCACCACAACAACCACCACCACAACAACCACCACCACCACAACAACCACCACCACAACAACCACCACCACCACAACAACCACCACCACAACAACCACCACCAAAAACAACCACCACCACAACAACCACCACCACAACAACCACCACCACCACAACAACCACCACCAAAAACAACCACCACCACAACAACCACCACCACCACAACAACCACCACCGCAACCACTATAACCACAACCACCATTACCACCACCAACACCACCACCATCACCACTTCCGTTGCGCCACTATTACCACAGCCACTTCACCACTAATACTACCTCCCAAACGACTACTTTGCCTCTACGACCACCGCCATGTTCTCATTATTGCCACCACCACTTCACTACTACTTCCCCTACCATAAATAAACTCATGCTACTACCAGCACCACAAAATATACGCCCACCACCCTAACCCGTCACCTACCCACCCAGCTGGACCTTTCCCTCATACCCTCCCGGAAACCCGAATGTTTACAGTCCCTACTGACAAGGTGAGTGACACTCATATACTCTCTCTCACCCTCCCTTTCACCTTGGGTGTCAGGTCACGTGTCATACAGCTGTATGTTGTGGGTGAGGGTGCATATGTATATCTGTGTGACAGTTTATGTGCATGTTTGCATGTGCACGTACGCATGCATAGCCAAAGGAATAAACACGTGTGTGTGTGTGTGTGTGTGTGTGCGCATGTACAAGTGAGTCTTCTAACAGAAGTGTATACATGTGTATGTGTATGCCTTCATGTCTGTACATGTAATTACATGAACATGTACGCATATTCTATGCATGCGTATATGTGTGTAAATACGCATGTGTTTGTACCTATGTACTTTTGTTTACGCGTGTGTAAGGTTTCTAAGTTATACATCTTTTATAGTACGGCATGTGTTTGTATTTTTACTTGTGAGCCAGCACGCTTGCACCCGTACGTGTGTGTTAATGTTTATATGCATGTATATATAGATATATACACACACATATACGAGAGTGTGTAAGTTTTTGTATGCGTGTGTATATATGCATGCTAGTTCGGTATGATTAAACACACATACACACGTATAGGATTTGTATTTGGCGTACATGTATAAATACATACATACATACATACACATATATATATGTGTGTGTGTGTGTGTGTATATATATTATATATATATATGTATGTAGATACGTAAGTATATATATATATATATATATATATATGTATGTATGTATGTTTTTATATGTAGATACGTATATATAAAATACATGTATATATGTATGTATGTGTATATGTAAATATGTATGTCTGTGTGTATTTGCGTGTAAATGTATATGTGTGACTAAGTCGGCGTTGTCTATAGGTGAAATATATATTGCAATGATCAATGGCGCATAATTATAGTTTGTGCAAAATCGTTTTACTTCAACTTCCGGTCATGTTTACATCATGGCCGCCATATCAAATTTCCACCATCAAATTTCTCACCCTATAATTAGTTTCATTTTTGGTTATTCTCCTGTAATATATCACTTTGTGTTGTGTTTGATCGTCCCCCGCTTTCACAACCCCTATCGACATACGCACACACATACACATTTATACACACACACACACACACACATATATGTATACATTTATGTGTATGTGCATGTATGATCGTATATATCTCTGTGTATGCTTGTATGTATGTATGTATATATTTTGATTGTATATATATATATATATATATATATATATATATATATATATATATATATATATATATATATAAACATACATTCAGAAAAACATACACACATAGTTAAATACAAGTATAAATCCACACACATATAAATATATATATGTGTGTGTGGGTGGGTTTGTACACACCTCTATATAATTATGTATATGCATCTATATATATTTGCATATATATGTATGTATATATTTGCATATATATATATATATATGTGTGTATATATACGTTTATATGTCATAATACTTACATACACACACAAACTCTCACACACACACACACACACACATAGAAGAGAAGGTATGATTCAGAGATTTCTTTCGAAACCACTCGGTTTCGATTTCAGTCTCACAGTGCAGATCCTTTGGCAAGTTTCTTTTTACTGTGAATTTGCTAAAAGGAAACTGCGTGAAAGCCCGTCATACATATTTGTGTGTGTGCGTGCATGCGAGCGTGCGTGCGTGCGTGCGTGTATGTGTGTGTCGGTGTGATCGTGTCTGTGTTTATCCCCTGCCACCACTTGACAATCGGTGTTAATGTGTTTCCGTCCCCCTGACTTAGCGGTTCTGCAAAAGTAACTGACAGAATAAGTACCAGGCTTATTCCAAATATAAACACTGGGGTTGCTTCATTTGACTAAAATTTCTTCAAAGAGGTGCCCCAGCAACGCCGCAGTCTAATGGCTGAAACAACTGCGGATTCTTCAACGTGTTCAACCTTACAGTTTCGAAAGACAAGTCAGAACAATGAGATCCCAAGATATGAAAGTTTCGAGGACAACAACCATATGAAACGCTCACTCGCACGCACACATCAATATATATATATATATATATATATATATATATATATATATATATATATATATATATATATATATATATATATATATATATATACACGCACGCACACACATACAAACACGTTGATGTATTTATGTAAGTTTACATGTATATGTAATCGTATGCATATAATTCTCTGTGTGTGTCTGTGTGTGGTTAAGTGTATGGCTATCTATAAGTGGAATATATATTGCAGTGATCAATGGCGTATAATTATAGTTTTCGCAAAAACGTTCTACTTCAACTTCCGGTCGTGCCCACTATATCAAATTTCCATCATTGAATTTCCCCCACTATAATTTATTTCTAATCAGGTGACATAGAAATTCACATGACGTTGGTGGAGGGGCTGCCTGATCCCACTGCGCTCCGATGTCTTACTGAGCATGAACCGCTCTCTTCTCATCTGTAGGAACTGCCCCTGATATTTTCACGTATGTCACATGTGATTATGGACTCCGCCGCCTTGAGCTCCTCGGTGAATGATCCTTATGAACCCGTTGTAGTTTTCTGCCGGACAAAGACTCCCTGCTGTTTTCCTTGATGTCCTGACCTGCCGGACAAAGACCCCTGCTGTTTTCTTGGATGTTCTGACCAGCCGGACCTTCTGTTTTCTTTGATGTCCTCATCAGACGGACTACTCATTTTTGCCAGCACTGCAGTGAAGTGACGTAAAGTGTTTTGCTCAAGGATACGACCCCTCGCCGAGAATTGAACTGACCGCCTTACCATCTTGAGCCGAATACCATAACCACTAAGCCACGCGCCTTCATACACACACACACACACACACACACACACACATAATGGGGTGAGTGTGTGTGTGTGTGTGTGTGTGTGTGTGTGTGTGTGTGTGTGATTTAACACAGTTGTATCGGTAGCCGTTGTGAACAAAATATATTCGCCACTGAATTTCACCTGCAAAGCAATCACACAAATGATGACACGGCGATGACAAATTCATGACGAGATGATGACAACAACATTTATTCATTGTTTCTTTCACCTCTCCTTATTGCTGCAGTTGTTCGTAGTTATTGTTACTCTTGTTATTAAGGAGGCGAGCTGACAGAATCGTTATCATGCCGGACGAAATGCTTAGCGGTGTTTTGTCCGCTCTACGTTCTGAGTTCAATTTCCGCCGAAGACGACTTTACCTTTCACCCTTTCGGGGTCGATAAATTAAGTACCAGTGAAACTGTGCAAAGTTGTTCATGCAAAGAGCACCAGTCACCCATGCATGACAGTCTCCCCGTCTCCACACCACCGTTGTTATCCAAGGGAAAGGCAAAGGCCTCGGTGACATCGCAACTCATTTCTACAACCTGAGTGAACTGGAGCAACGTGAAATAAAGTGTCTTGCTCAAGAACGCAACACACAGTTCGGTACGGGAATCGAACTTACTACCTCATGATTGTAATCCTGATTGCTCTAACCATGCCAATAACATACATAATATACCATGCATCCATTAAGAGAGATTGACTGAATACAAAAGGCATTTGATGTCGCTACAATGCCTCCGCCTCATCATCATCATTATCACCATCACCAACATCACAACCACCGCCACCACCTTCACCAACATCACAACCACCGCCACCGCCATCACTATTATCATAATACCTCGATCGAACAAAACGGAGGACAAAAGAGAAAGAAGCACGTGACACATTCAGTCGGGCAGCATGCCCTTCCTCGCCGTGCTTAAGTGCAACACAGTGAACACTGCGTGACCCTCACCTCCTGTTATCATCACACACACACACACACACACACACACACACGCACGAACACGAACGCACGCCGCCATTCTGCATCCCCACCTTCATAGAACACCAACAGCATCAACATCGGCAGCAGTCGTGGTTTCAAACAAGTTGCTGAAAGATCAATAATTATTATTGGAAACATTAAATGAAATGAATCAGTTTTGGCAGACGACAGCATCAAGTGTCAATTAAGACATTTTCAATTGGCTAACTGTTTTAAAACTAACACCAACCAGCCATGTTCCTTTACGTACAGCTTGTAGTAGTTATTGTGGAGGTGCAAAGGCCCAGTGGTTAGGGCAGCGGACTCGCAGTCATAGGATCACGGTTTCGATTCCCAGACCGGGCGTTGTGAGTGTTTATTGAGCGAAAACACCTAAAAGCTCCACGAGGCTCCGGCAGGGGATGGTGGCGAACCCTGCTGTACTCTTCCACCACAACTTTCTCTCACTCTTACTTCCTGTTGCTGTTGTACCTGTATTTCAAAGGGTTGGCCTTGTCACACTGTGTCACGCTGAATATCCCCGAGAACTACGTTAAGGGTACACGTGTCTGTGGAGTGCTCAGCCACTTGCACGTTAATTTCACGAGCAGGCTGTTCCGTTGATCGGATCGACTGGAACCCTCGACGTCGTCGCTGGTAAGAAGCTTGCTTCCCAACCACATGGCTCCGGGTTCAGTCCCACTGCGTGCCACCTTGGGCAAATGTCTTCTGCTATAACCTCAGGTCGACCAAAGCCTTGTGAGTGGAGTTGGTAGATGGAAACTGAAAGCCCGTCATGTATGTGTGTGTGTGTGGCTGTGTGTTTGTGTCTTTGTTTGTCCCACCATCACCGCTTGACAACCGGTGCTGGTGTGTTCGCGTCCTCGTAACTTTGCAGTTCGGCAAGAGACCGATAGGATAAATACCAGGCTTTGAGAAAATGTAAGTACTGGGGTCGATTCATTCAACTAAAAGTTCAAGGCGGTGCACCAGCATGGCCGCAGTCTAATAATTAAAGCAAGTGTTTTTAAAAGAGAGAGAAAGGAAAATGAAAACTATGCCTGGAAATGAAAAGACGCGTATGACAATGGCTGGAACACCTTTCCTTCCGCTCATATCTCTTCTCGGTTAAGGCTAACCGGGGGCGAAACTATAAACAATATCAACATCAAGAACATTACAAACTGTAATAGTCCTTGCTGTATGGTCACGGGATGGTCACGGCTTGAACGCTTAGGATCATAGGTCTACACGAACAGAAATGCCGCTTCAGTTTGCTTCATGCTCTTGCTTGATGGAGCCTCGAGCCATCGCAGTTTAGCAGTCCCAGAAACGTCGTCATGCGAGCAGCACTGACCTATGGTTAAACAGCAATAATGATAATACATCTCGGTAATGAAAGAGCTCCTTTTGGTGTCTATCTATTAGTCATTCAGCTGACCACTACGTGACACGTGACCAGCCAGTGTAAGTGATTTAGTTTATTGAACAAGAAACACGTTCCTTGTTTGCTTATATTTAATTTCTATTCCTTTTTCTCTTTTCTTTCTTTTTACCTTTGTTCTTTCTTTCTCTTCTTTTTTTAACCACGAATTATTTGTATTCAAGAGTCAGAATTAATACGTGACAAATAACTAAGATCGTACAATGAAACGTAGCCATGTTGTTTGGTGGGAGAAAGAAAGAGAGTGGGGCGAATGAGCTCGTGTATTTTCCTTTTTATTCTTAACCGTGTCGATTTTATAGGGTTTTTATCAGCCACACGGGAATTATCTGTTTGTGAGTTGGACAAAACATTGGCAAAATGTTCTATTTGTGAATTCAGCAATACATAACCAATATGTCTGTTTGTCGCTGCCATACAGCATTACCAAAATGTGTGTTCAGAACTTGTCAGAACATTACCATAATATCTAAGAAACTAAATTAGCCTGGTGGATGGGTGTTTCTTTATACATTCTACACACCATCCATTGGCGTATATATTTTTTAATGGAGATCTTTCATTCCTCTTTATCAGCTCTCGAGTCGGCCACTCTTATTCATTGAACCCTCCATCTCTTCCTCACAAATTGATGAGTTGACGCTGCTAGTAACGGCTGGTAGCGGCCTCAGATCAGCGGCTTCTGGACTGAGGACGAGTCAATCTCACCCTCTATCACCGTTGCTTCAACCCGTAGTATAACATCTATAAAACCTCTGACATCCAGAAATGCAGACTCTGTGGAAAGAGTGTGGAAAATGTGGCCCACTTAGTTAGGAGATGTGAAAGCTTTGCACAAATGGAATACAAGCGCCGTCACTATAAAGTGTGTGTGTATCTTCATTGGCTCTCATGCCGTAAATACCAATATGAAGTAACAGAGAACTGGTGTGAGCATGTACCAAGTAAAATTATGCAGGAGGATGGAAAAGTAACGATACTCGGGGACTATGACTTTTCAGACGGATCGTGTAATCGAACACCGTCGGCCAGATATCGTCGTATTGAATAAGAGAGACAAATACTGTCACATCATTGATCTAGCCATACCAAATGACATGAATGTTGTGAGTAAAGAGGTTGAAAAAATCACCAAGTACTCCGAATTGAAAGTGGAACTGGCAAGACTGTATGGGATGCGATAGGGTAATGTAAAAGTGATACCAGTGGTGATCGGGGCATTGGGCTCAATCCCATTAAAACTTCAAAACTTCTTAAGGCAACTGGAAATCCCATGCAAGATTGATGTCTTGCAAAAAGCAGCCTTATTGGGCACAGTGCATATCTTAAGGAAAATAATATCTGTTTGAGGTCCTTGTTGTGACTTGACAGGTGACTAAAGACCACGGTGCATTTGTACCTATACTGTGTTACGAAGGAATAATAATGATAATAATAATAATAATAATAATTATTATTATTATTATTATTATTATTATAACATAATTTTAGCGCTATCGATATTGTTATTATTTATCATTATCGACATCACTATTTTCGTCATTATAGTTACCATCAGCATTATTATTATTATTGGTGCTGATGCTGGTGATGGCGGTGCTGTTGGCGGTGGCGGTGGCGGTAATGGTGGTGGTGGTGGTGGCGGTGGTAGTGGTGGTGGTTCTGTACCACGAAACACTTGTATTGACTCTCAATTAATACGTGACAAATAAGTGAGATCACACAATGAAACGCACCAATATAATTTGGAGAGAGGAAAGAGAGAGAGAGAGAGAGACAGACAGTTAGACAGAGAGAGAGAGAGACAGACAGACAGTTAGACAGAGAGAGAGAGAGAGAGAGAGAGAGAGAGAGAGCGCAATGAGAGGAAAGATATGGAGAGAAAAAGAAAGAATCTCTGATAATGGCTGAAATCTTTTATTGGTGGCCTCGCTCCAATTGTAATAGCGTTCAATTGATAAAGACAGACAGGCAGGCAGGCAGACAGACAGATACTTACAGAACAAATTGGCAGCCATCTTTAGAGTCATTGTTGGACCGATTCCAACTGAAGAACTACAGAGAGGACTGATATCGACCTGGTTTCTAATAACATAATAAATACACTTTCAATGATTTTCATTCGCTTCTATGAATTATTATTATTATTATTGTTATTATTGTTATTATTATTATTATTATTATTATTATTATTATTATTTGGAGAGGGTTTTTTTATTATTATTTTTTTAATTTCATTTGCTTTTATTTATTTGGTTTCTGGCGGAAATTGTTTCTTGCTGCCAGCGAAAACATGGCCTGGTGCCCTGGTTTATTGTAATAATAATAATAATAAATAACAACAATAATAAATAACAACAACAACAGCAATAGCAACAGGAAAAAGGAGAACGATAATAACAGCAGCAGCAGCAACAACAATAATGATAATGATAATGATGACAATGACAACAGGAACAAGAACAAGAACAACAGTAGTAGTAGTAGTGCTAGCAATTATGATTATGATGATTTTAATGATAATAACAACAACAACAACAACAACAACAATAATAATAATAATAATAATAATAGCAACCACAATGCCAGCGACAAGAATAATACTGTCTTCCTGTGGATCAACGAAAATACTTCCAATGATAAATTTCAACGATAAAATGGCAATAATTATTTTTTACAAAACGCAAACCCGACCATTACAGATTCAATGAAAGGGGACACGAACATCAATATCACCAGGTTAAATGAAATAATATACGCAACAGTCAGCGTAGCTGAAAAGAAAATGGGTGTTCTTTCAGATCTAGTCAAATAGAAATATCAAAACCCAAGCAAACATTGAGAAAAAAAAAAAGTTAGAAAAGAAGAGGAATGAGAGAAAAGATCTTCCATTCCTTTGGGAATCAATAACGAAACGATGTTACTGAAAAAACAAAAAAAGGAGGAGGATATAAATTCTACAGAAATATAACATAAGCAAAAAAAAGATGAAAGAAAAGAAGGAAAAGGAAAAGAAATATCTGAAATTAAAGAACGCCTGAAACAAGAGTTTTTTCGATAAATCACAAAGAAACTGTCGGTATGAAAAACAGCAAGGATGTTTTAAACAAAACAAACGATTTGATTCCAAACGAAGAACTTGGTGAAAAACAAAACAAGAAATCAATACAGCACCAACAGCAAGAGAAGTAGAACAATTATGGCGAGAACCAAAGACAGCGAAGAAGGAATTATGAAAAACGAATTTGTTTAAAACAACGGAACCAGCACCTGAACAATCGTCAAGGACCACATAAACGCTACAAGCAGCCCATACGCGTGAAGATACAAGCAACTGGGAGCAGCGCTGGATTAGCCATTATGCAAAATAAGCACGTGCTTATGGCATTAAGGGAAGTAGGGGAATGGGGTACCACAAAAAGAGTAAATGGTTTATGGTACAAAAGAAATTACTTCAAACTTGCTAAAATAATATTCGGGATGCCTTATCTCTACTAAGTATAGAAGCAGACGTGTTGTGGAGGATTAATTTTCAGATCTAATCAACGACCTTGCAGTTAAAAATAGGAGAAAACTTTTCAAATATAAATAAAGTGGAAGTATACAAAAATAAACATTATTTTTCCATCTTACTGTTAGTTTTATTTCATTTTATAAAATAAAAATTTATTTTATGGTTTATTATTGTTTATATTTTAAATTACACACACACACACACACACACACACACACACACACACACACACACACACACACACACACACACACACACACATAGGGGTAGCAAGATCTTTTTAAGTGCTCAGGATCAATATATGTCTTAATCTGGCCTTGATTAGGAGATAAAATGCCAAACTTCGCAGATAGAATACTTTAACAAGGACACATAAGGTGTTAGTGGAGATAAAAGTGGACAACACTTGAGAGACTCACCGAGACAAGAGAAACAGCTAATCTCCTTGACTAAATAAACAACAATCCTTAAAAACAGTCGACAGCAAAACATCGTGATGGATAAATATCTGTAAAAGAACATCCTGTTTCCGGAATAGTAGGAGGAAGCTCTAAAGAGTCTTATGGCTGATCAATTACTAGTCAATAAAGCCATAACTTGAAACTATAGGAAGAGACAGAAGGATCTGAGTGCTGTATTGGATGATTATCAAAACATCTTTGGTAGGATTCACTACACATCGACAAACTTTCAACGAGATCTTAATTCTCTGTATTTGATCTCCTTTCCCTCAAACATATCATGGCTAATCATAAATAACACCGACAGTAAAACGTCCAACTTTGCTGTTTCCTGAGGTCTCTTGACGACACTTCGAACAACTCGTATGGAACAAAGCAACAACAACAACAGAAACCTAATAATGATTATTATTATTATTATTATTATTTCTGCTTTAGGCAGAAAGCCTTGAAAAGTTTGAGGGAAGGGGGATAGTCGATTACATCAACTCCAGTGTGTAACTGGTACTTATTTCATCGAGCCCCGGAAGGATGAAAGGCAAAGTCGACCTCGGCGGCATTT
>NC_142953.1:9045093-9070093 GCF_046866305.1 Octopus bimaculoides
ATCATCAAAAACTTTATATGAGCTCTTAGCGGTCACGTGGACCCCGGTTCAGAGCTACAGATATAAAGCATTTTCCCTGTAGTATAAGGATTGTACCAACTCGACTAAAGCCAGTTAATAACTCTTGGCAAAAAAGTGTAAGTCTATCCAGGCATATCTCAACTTACGTGGATAATTGGTTACAAGATATGCGATTTAACTCGAAGAACAGTGTAATGCGAAGAAGCAATTTAAAAATATTATCCACTAACTAAAAGGTATGTACATATTTTCATATATATCTTATTTGATTTTCCACTTCATTATTGGTTTTCAGATGGGTTTTTTTAATCTTTATGCTTTTAATTATGCTCGCTGATATCGACGTAAAATCGGATAAATCGACACAAGTTGAGGTTCATTTTTTTTATAAATTTCTTAAAAACAAAAAACGTAACTCAAAACGACGTTAGTAGAGGTATGCCAGTACAGTGTCGAGTTGGGGGTGAACTCTGACATGATCCACTTGCTTGGCTGTTCTAGAAGCAGTGAAAGGGAATCTGTTTATATTCTATAAATTAAATATTTTTTCGAGCGATGCCAAATATTTTGCTTTTCCGTTTTTTTATTTTTTAAAATTTTAATCTATATCTACCCGTTGAAGGAGAATCCTCTTCTGGCTCCCTTCGATACGCATTCTCAATACTATATATTTTAGTTGCTGTTCAAGCTCGAATTTTAGCCCTAAACTTAAACCGAGCACTCATAGTACGTACCTATTACATTACGTCTTTTCACAAAGTTTTCCTTGTATATTCTCTCTCTCTCTCATATATATATATATAAACTCACACACACACACACACACACACTACTAAAGCGTGGAGGCGCAATGACCTAGTGGTTAGGGCAGCGGACTCGCGGTCGTAGGATCACGGTTTCGATTCCCAGACCGGGCGTTGTGAATGTTTATTGAGCGAAAACGCCTAAAGCTCCACGAGGCTCCGGCAGGGAGGGGGTGGCGAACCCTGCTGTACTCTTTCACCACAACTTTCTCTCACCCTTTCTTCCTGTTTCTGTTGTGCCTGTATTTCAAAGGGGCCAGCCTTGTCACACTCTGTGTCACGCTGAATGTCCCCGAGAACTACGTTAATGGTACACGTGTCTGTGGAGTGCTCAGCCACTTGTACGTTAATAAACGAGCTGCGACGTCACTGGTGCCAAGCTGTATCGGCGTGGAGAGGGGAGGATGGTATGCATGGGCGACTGCTGGTCTTCCATAAACAACTTTGCCCAGACTTGTGCCTCTATGAAGAACTTTCTAGGTGCAATCCTGTTGTCATTCGGGACCGAACAGGGTCACAGCACAACTACTAAAACTCTGTGATTGCTTGCGAGCCTGTCTGTAATGTAATACAGCCAAATCGGCGCATAATGGGAAAATACGCTAAAACTAAAGTACTCCTGAAGTGTGAATATTCACAGAATAAAAGTTGCACATGGGTGTTGTACAAAAAAGAATTTAAAAAACTTTTTTCATAAAAAGATGTTCTCCACCCACATCATTTCGAAGACTGTGGTTTTTTAAAAAATGGGGAAAATTCCCAACTTATTTGGTCTTCCTGATCCGAAACTTCGTTTTTCGAAACTTCTCTCCCCACTCCCTCGGAAAATATTTTCCCCACAAATTTCTTTATAATCGTAATCTATGACGTTTGAAAGGCATTTGTATAAAATTTCATTAAAAGATATCCATTTTCCTGAAAGTTATGAGAGAAAATAGTCGGATCGTGTGAATTCCAAAACTCCTCTCACTACACCCTCGAAAAAATTTTTGGGCTGTCAATCTCTATATACTCTGAATCCACAGCATCTAAGCGATATTTGTCAAAAATTTTGTTAAAAAGTATCCATTTTTCTGGAAGTTATGAGGTAACAAAGTCGTGGGGGGTAAACATATGTAGTTATGCCGGTTTTGTGTGTTTGCTAGCGTACGTGCTTGTCCGTAATTGAATACAGCTAAACCGGCGCATAATAGGACCACGGATTCCCGAGATACGCGGTTTTGGGGGGGGGGGGTACCTTCATAACTAGCCAAAACAGTATATAATTGGAAAATATTCCGAAAGTAACATAACCCTGAAATAGGAAAATTGTTTCCATTAATTTTATGCATACATTATATAACAATTCCTTTTGCATTTTTGTAGAAGTGTGCACACGTGTCATAAATAAATGCTGCTAGTGGAGTTCAAGTTCATTCCGGAAGTTCTATTTCAATTAGATGCTGTAAATAATCAATAAAATCATAAACATGAACTTGTAAACTAGACCTGTGATGACACGAACGAATTGAAATATTTAACTGAATCATCATAAAATTAACTTTCATTTCAATGCAATGTCGAAATCAGCTTCAGTGATCCAACGGGTCACGGGCAATCTAGTGTATATTATATATACGTTGGGCTTCTTTCAGTTTTCGTCAACCAAATCCACTCACATGGCTTTGGTTGGCCCGAGGCTATAGTAGAAGAAATTTGTCAAAGATGCCATGCAGTGGCACTGAACCCAGAACCATGTGTTTGAAAAGCAAACTTCTTACCACTCGTGAATTTTATTGAAACAAAAATACGAAAACAAATATGTCCGACAATAAATCTCGCTTAACATAACAAAAAGCAATAAAATAAATGAAGTAAAATGAAAACGAAAAAAATAAAATCAAATAAAACAAGTTATTTGTTTTTTGGAATTTTTAGTCGATAAATTAGCATTTTCACACAGTTTTACTGAATCAATAAATTATGTATGAATGAGAGAGAGGGGGGAGAGAGAGAGAGAGAGAGATACAGACAGACAGAGACAAAGAAATGGGGAGTCAAACAGATAGTTAGAAAAGTGAGTGGGAGGGAGAGAGTTCGCTATAGAGGGAAAGAGAAATGGATAGAGGAGAAGAGGGAAAGGGAAAACGTTGAAAAGCGAGAGAGGGAGAAAGAGATATAGCTAGAGAGAGAGAAAGAGGTAAAGAAAGTGAGAGTTAAAGAAACATTGACATTGAGAGAAATAAAGGCGATGAGTGAGAAAAAGAGAGAGAGAGAGAGATGTATATAAAAGTAGAAATGCAGAGGGGAGATTGTAAGAAACAGAGAGGAAGTGAGAGAGAGTGAGCAATACAGAAATGTAGAGGCTGACAGATATAAAGAGAGATAAGTGAGAGAAACAAAGGTAGAAAGAGAGAGATGGATAGAGAGAAAGAGAAGGAGAGAGATGTTTATGTTTCCCATAATACTGTTTTAGCCGTTTAGCCGTCAGCAGAACGGAATTATTACTGGATGGTATTAGAGATTTAATGATTTTAATTAACGGAGAGAGAGAGAGATATGTCATTGCTTCCGCTAGCGACGTCCATAATTAACAACTTAACAACAGCCATATTGTTTCAGTGTGTGTGTGTGTATACACAAATATGTATTTATATTTATATATTTGTGTTGTTTGCTTGTTCTTTTTTTTTTTGGCTATATTTTACCATTTTTTTAATCAGATCTTGTTGCGTCACTGAAAGAGTGGGTCATTGAATTCGTTCGTGTCAAAATGTATTTCGGCCCCTCTATGTCTTGTGAATAGCACACACAAATTTGCTTTTCAACGATGTATTTACATTAACTATTAGTCATAGCTGTCATTGCATATAGCGGATATTTATTCAGTCGGACGGTTATTCGCAATATCAGAAAATGTCTTTCACTGTTTTTCTATATCATAGACAACAAATTTCGTCTCAGCATTTGACTGACTGTCAATAAGTCTTTGACAAGGCTCATCAAGTTCAAAATGCACCTGGTAGACTCGTTATCAGCTGCTAGGAAAATTTTCCTCTCTTCTCGATATATATTAGAAGAGCAAGCGCGTCAGACAGCACGGACGCCGTACTCGTCATACGTTGTTGAGGTATAAAGATCCTGTTCGGAGTTTCAGTGAAAATACAAGTTCACATGTGGTCCCCGTTCACATACATGCACGCTTTGGGATAGTGCGGTCCGTAGTAGCTCAATTTGCCGTCGATGGTCGACTGTCGCAAAGGATTCGATGACCAAGTCACCACCGATTATCAGAGCAGACGGAGCCTGAGTTTAAAGCGAGTGGTACTCATGCTAGTTAACCCAAGTTGGAACCCTAACGGGTGCCACTACTCCGAATAGACCTGAGAACAATAATGGCTAAGAAGTGGTTTCATACTCTTTCAAACCTAGGAACTCCCGTACCAAGGCCCAACTACCGGATGCAGTGTGAAGTCTTACCCAGGACATGGAGAAACAGTTACCGGTTATAAATTTTCGCTTCAACTCAAACCGCATCATCAGAGAGCCCCCAAGTGTGGCTTGTGTGACACAGACTGCCATTTGCGTATCGGACGGTTCAGCCACAGACAACGCTGTTCCAGCAGGGTGGACAAATAAGACTTTCATCCACGGTCATTAATGACAGACGGTGGCCAAAACATCGCTCACTGGTTTAGTACTGGACTTGTTATCATTAAACACAACATCGTATTTTACGTCTGTTATTTGTTGTTGTTGTTGTTTTTTTTTTACCTGTTATCATTTCTAATTACGTTACCAGATTATTCTAATAAGTGTTGTCTGTTATCCCAACATCAAACCCTTCGTAGAATTATTATCAATGTTTATTTTAGCTGTTTTATCTCATTCTATCTTTTACGTTTCATTCTCGGTTATCTGTGCTTATCATCACATTGCAACATTATTCATATAGCTACTTTCTGTTATCGCCGCATCAGCCCTTTATATAATTTTCATCAATGTCTTACTTATCTCTATCTATTTATGGTGTTATCATTACAATAGCTGTTCTCTGTCATTATTTATCCTTTCATTCATTTAACCATGTATTTTCTCTGTCGCTGTTGTTCTTTTAGTCCAAATTATATCATCTTAAGCCTCGTTTTGAATGGTCCACTCATTTTATAATTTTTTTTTAGCCCTTTGTTCAACATCATTATCAATGTGGTTCATTATTATATGATGATGAACGCTATTTATTATTATGAAGACGATGATCAGAAGAATACAATGAACCCAGAGTATATATAGAGTGCTCATTTCTCTTAATAGGTATATATTTATACACACTCGTTTGTCATTGGAATCTGGAACCAAGAGAGGAAAAAAAAAAAGAACATGAACGGAAAAAAGACAAACATTTCCTTAAACATTAAAATTATAACAGTCATAGTCTTGTAAAGTAATTATTTCATATATACCCTATACACTCGAGTAATAGTCGAACTCATGTAAAAGTCGACCCCCATATTTTTGGCCAAAAAATTGGGAATTTTTCATAGACCCCATATAAATGTCGTCCATAGTATTTCACAAGCAACAGGACAACATTTGTGGGTCAAGATACGTATTACCCTGTACGAAGAAATAGCACTGTTACAAAATTGTGTAGCCACCTTACTGTAGCCTGCTCTGAAGGTGGAATGCTTTGTGCTTATAATGGAATGCACAGTGCTTATATTAAATCATCATTTTAATAGCGAGCACTACACATTTGTTGGTGGGTGCCACATCTCCATTACTATAATGTATGCACGGGATATGCTGCAAGCATATTTCTATTTCACTTCTGAAATCTCGATTTCACTTGCACTGGTTAATTTTTAAAGAGCGAACAGAAACCTTGTTTCCAAAAGTTTTACAGGGTCTCTTTCCATGATACTCGACATCCAAGTGCCAATCTCGAAATCCTCGCTGTCCTTAATAGAGCGGTTTTCTGAGCATATATTACGTCATGTTAACTCCAGGGTCTCCAACAAATTTCCTACACTTTATTGTTAATGATCCCAATCTCACTACAACTACTGAGATGACAGTTACTTTCTTCATTGCCCGCATTCATGGAATTTCATCTTTCAATGGCTTGTATCATCATCATCATCAGTTGGGCTTCTGCTGCTGATACGCTACTTCGGATTCTAACTTGAATTTCAGCCCCTCAAAAGTAGAATTCATGTAATAGTCAAACCCATAAATTTCATCTTAAAGAACGGTCTAAAAAATTCGACTTTTATAAACGACACATGTATGTGTGTGTGTGTTAAATTTTTTTTATATTAGGTAAAAGTTCATCAAAATATTTGTCATTTATGACTTATTTATGTGTGTATGTGTGTATTTATGCGTATATGTATGTATTTATGCGTATATGTATGTATTTATGTGTATATGTTTGCATGTATGTGCATATGTATATTATTATTCAGTTTATTTCAAAATTTCTTGCCAATAGAGAAAGAACCGGTTTCTAATCTTGAGCCAAGACTCCTTCATTGAAATTCCATCATCAAGAACAGGGTATTTTTGTTTGTATGCATGTATGTATGTATTTATATTTGCAGATTTGTATGTTTTATGTATGTATTTTCATGCATATTGTTGTATATCTTAGACATAGGCGTAGGAGTGGCTATGTGGTAAGTAGCTTGCTTACGGAATCCACTCATGAGACTTTGGTCGGCTTGGGGCTATGGTAGAGGACATCTTGTTCAAGGTGTCACGCAGTAGGACTGAACCCGAAACCATGTGGTCGAGAAGCAAACTTTTTACTACATAGCCATTAGCTAATACAGTCCAAGATGGGGACTCATGCGTAGAACACATTTGACCGTTGGTCACTTCAATCAGAAATGACCTCAGTCTAGAGGACAACATTAAGAACAATAACCCGGCCATCTGCGCTCTTAAGAGTTTTATTAGGCCGTGGACCCATGAATTATTCAGGCTTTTGTTGTTAAGTACCTTTGACCTTTCAACTCTGACACCACCTGATCCCTTGATATCTTCCTTTGATCTTTCTCAAGTGCCGCACTCGTCACCCTCTTCACAACTCATTTATACACTTACACATTTACCTCTGTTGTGGGCATATCTTATATCAAGATTAGGTGCGTGTGCGCATGTGTGTGTGTGTATGTGTATATATATGTGTGTGTGTGTGTCTACGTTGTGTGTGTGATAAACACACGCATGTATATACATATAACACATATATACACATGTATATATACATACAAACGTATATATATAGATATATATACCGTGTATATATATATATATATACGTATATATATATAAATAAACATATATACATATGTATATATATATATATATATATATACATATGTATATATATATATATATATACATATATATATATATATATATAAACATATATATATACATATATATATATATAAACATATATACATATATATATATATATACATATATATGCATACATATACACACACACACACACACACACACACACACACACACACACACACACACATATATCCTAAATGATTATATGACCAGCATTAATCAATCACCCAACATACGCACACTCGTAGACAAAAAGAATATTTACGAAATCAACACTTCCACACACTCACGACTTCTTACAAGCGCCATCACCAAAAAACATACAAGAAAACCCGCAATTCCACATAGAATGACATCCACACAGAAGCAAAAGAGCTACCTACCTACCTACCTTAATATAGAGGATCGAGTGGACAGCTTCACCACGCCCCCACCCCTCCCGCATATTTCACTTAGGGATCATAAGACTAACTTCCACTCCAATCCCAGATGCAGGCTGATCAACCCCTCGCAAAATGAGATAGGTGTTATTAGCAAACGTATTCTCGATACAATCAACCCCGATATCAGATGGGCCACAGGGTTGACTCAATGGAACTGTAGCGCAGCCGTAGTCGACTGCCCCTGCGCTATCGAGAATAAATCAACCTGTAGATTTACCCCGTTCGACATTGTCGAATTTTACCCTTCCATATCTAAACCCCTCTTTTTGAAGGCCCTAACTTTTGCTAGGCAACACACCAGCATTGGTGACCTTGACATCAGAATTATCATGAATGCCAAAAATTCAATGCTGGTCCATTACGATTCTTTCTGGGTGAAAAAAGAAGGCGATCCATTATTCTACGTTTCTGCGAGGAGGTTTTTGACGGGGCTGAAATCACCGAGCTCGTCGGGCTATACATCTTCGATACCCTCAAGAGACGTACCCACCCACATTAGTCGGCCCTCTTGAGGGGCGACGACCTAGCTATCTCAAGCCATCTGAACGGTCACATCATGGACAGGTTCAAGAAGGACTTGATAAAAATATTTAAGGAGTTCGGCCTGCCCATGACCGTTACCACCAACCTGACTACGGTCGATTTCTTGGACATAACCTTAAACCTGATTACGGACAAGTGTTACCCGTACAGGAAGCCTAATGCGTATACAGTATACATCCACAAACGCTCAAACTATCCCCCCCCCCACATATATATATATATACACATAGAAACATATACGCATATGCTTATATACGTATGCATATATACATATATGAACATATACATATATGTATACATATATACATATATAAGTATGCCAAACTCTCTCATGCACCAAATGTCAATTCCTGAAGTAAAATTGTGTAGCAACACCAAATGGCGGTGCCCCAGTATGGCCACAGCTCATGAGCTGAAACTAGATAAAATGATAAAATGAAATGTGTGTATGCATTTAAACATTTGTGATTTAGTGTGTGTGAGTGTGTGTGTGTGTATTTTCACACGCATAAAGTCAAAGAAGTACAAATCACGTCTGTGGCACACTACCATACATACTTACCTACATACAAGCGTACATACATGTACACACACACACACATATGCAATGTGAGACCCTTCACTAAATTGTTAGACAGAGGAAGCGCGGCGGCTCCACAGCCCCTACAATAGGGCGCACACCAGACATAACAATGAACCTCAATAAACCACAATACAAAATAATACGCAACAATAGACCACACAATACCTTACACACCTGTTAATACGAAGCCGACTTCAAAGTGAAAGAGGTCACGTGTGTGGTAAACTGACTGACGTGTCATGTTTTTCTCACATGACCAAAGAGGTCACACAAATCGGTGTGGGGGGGGGGGGTCTTTTTTGGTTTTGTTATTGGGGGCAATTTTTGTTGCCGTTGTTGTTTGAGTGTTTTGCAGTGTTTTGTACTTATTGCCTTCTCGCTGTTTCTATAGAATTTCGTGAAAAGGGAAGTCCGTTTTCACAAAAACACAGACAAAAAGTATTTGATGTATGTTTGTATGTATGTATATATTTGTATGTACGTAAGTACATATGTATACATAGCCCACCATATATATGTGTGTGTGTGTGTGTGTGTGTGTATATATATATATATATATATATATATATATATATATATATAATGCATGTGCTTTTTTTGTTTTTGTTTGTCCACCACAACTATTTGACAACCGGTATTGGTGTCTTTACGTCTCCGTGACTTTGAGGTTCGGTAAAGAGAACGATAGAATAAGTACCAGGCTTTAGAAAATGAGTACCGGGGTCGATTCATTTCACTAAACTCCTTCGAGGTGTTGTTCCAGTACGATCACAATCTAATAACTGAAACATGTATGTATGTATACTATTTTATCGACACCGGTAAAACCATCACAAACTATTTATCAGAATTTCCCGTTACTATTCATCAGACACTTGTGATAATTCAGTTATGTTCTAACTTGTGAGTGTGTGTGTTTGTTGTGCGTGTGTTTGTTGTGTGTGTGTGTGCACGCACGCATGAGGTGTATATACCTTCACACACACATTTATATATATATATATGTACGCATTTATATATGTATGAATGCACACATATATACATGCATACATATATATACTCGTACACACGCGTACACACGTACACGCACATATATACGTTCATGTGCATACACACACACACACACACACACACACACACACACACACACACACACATACAGCCTTATTTTATTGATGAGTGACGGCTCAAACGTCTAGGATTTCTGTTTCCATTTGCCATTTGTCCTTCTCACAATCATTCTTCTTATTGTTATTATATAACAAGCCAGTCATAATGGCGGACATTATTCACAAAATATCTTTTAGCTGTCTTCTTTATGTACCCGTTCACCTTGCCACTAACTTTCAACTGCTGGCTGAAACCTGCCTCCTTGGCGCAATACTGTGATTATTCTGTACCGTCTTCGACGTTTTTACCAATACTTGGTGGTTAATACAGAAAATATTTATTATTATTATTATTATAGCGGTGGGCTAGCAAAATCGTTAGCACCCCGGGCGGAATGCTTAGCGGCATTTCGTCTGTCTTTACATTCTGAGTTCAAATTCCGCCAAGGACGATTTTGACTTTTATCCTTTCGGAGTCGATAAATTAAGTACCAGTTGAACACTGGAGTCGATGTAATCGACTAGTCCCCTCTCTTGATATTTTTGTAGAAAGTGCCTTTAGTAGAAAGAATTATTATTGTTATTATTATTATTATTATTGTTGTTATTATTATTATTATTATTATTATAGCAGTGATCTGACAAAATTGTTAGCACACATGACGATGCCTAGTGGTATTTGGCGCGTCCTTATGGTGTCCTGAATTCAAATTTCACCGAGGTTGACTTTGCCTTTAATTCGTTCGAGATCGATAAAATAAGTTTAGCACTGGGGTCGAAGTATTCCACTAGCCCCTCCCCACAAATGTCAGGCCCTGCGCCTGAAGTCGAGAGAATTATCAAGGCAGTAAACTGGCAGAATTGTTAAGTGCGTCGGTCAAAATGCTTAGCGGTATTTCTTTTGGTTCTTTACGTTCTAAGTTCAAATTGCGCCGAGGTCGACTTTACCTTTTATCCTTTCGGGGTCAATAAAATAAGTACCTGTTGAACATTGAAGTAATGTAATCGACTTACCTGCTCCCCGTCAAATTTCAGGACCTGTTCCCATAGTAGAGGGGTTTATTAGGAGGGCAGCTAGCTGGCAGAACCGTTAGCGCATCTGAAAAATTACTTAGCGGTATTCCTTCCGGCTCTTTATGTCCTAAATTCAAATTCCGCCGAGGTCAACTTTGCCTTTTATCCTTTCGGGGTCGATAAAATAAGTAGCAGTTGAGCACTGGGGTCGATGTAAGGGTTCCGTTATAGGAGGTATATAACCAAAACCAAGGCAGAACGAATGTCTCCAGTCATTTAGAATTTATTTAGGGTAAGGTGAATAATTTAATTAGGGTAAGATGAATTCACCTTACCCTAAGTAAATTATTCTAAATGACTTGAGATATTCGTTCTGCTTTGGTTTTGAATTTTCCTATAATCTGTGTGTCTGTGTGTTCCCACACCACGGCTTCACAACCGTTGTTGGTATGTTCACGTCCCCGTTATCTAGTGGTTCGCAAAAACGACCGATAGGATATGTCCTGGGGTTGATTTCCCCGTCTAAAATCCTTTATGGTGTTACTCCAGCATAACCGCAGAGAAAAGTAAAAGAGTAAAGCGAAATAAGTTACCAAAATATTGCAAAACTTTTGACTCAACACAATCACTGCCTTCACACTAACCTCTACAACCATCGCACCCACAATCAAGGCTGCCAGACCTACCACCACTACTATAACCACAACAACTACCATCACCACCACAACTACTACTGCCACCACCAGAAATACAACCATCATACCCACCAGCACAACTACTATCACCACAACCACCACCACCGCCGCCACCACAAATATCAACACCATCATCACCACAACCACAACCATCACCTTAACCTATACCACCATCACTACTATCTCCTCACCTTCACAGAAAACGACAACCGCCATCAACGCAACGACCCATACCATCACCACCACCAACCTCATAACAATCACTACAACCACCGACACAGCCATCACCACCATAACTACCGTCTCAACCACAACCACAACCATCCACGCCACTATCCCTATAACAATCACCACCACCACCAAAACAACAACAACAGCCACCATCACAGTCGCCACAACCACCACACTCGCCACCGCAACAACCACCACCACCACCACAGCTACCACCACCACCACTACAATCACCATCACCACCACCACCACCACTACAATCATCATCACCACCCCCAACTGTACAGTTGTTTAAGTTGACTGATGGCTACCAAACGTTATATGATAGTTTATAAAGGCTTGTTGCCAGAGGGCGCTAAAATCAGCGCCGCACTGATGGTCGTCTGCTTCATCGATTTTTGTTGTTGTCTATTTAACTATTTTATTATAAAGTACGATTATTATTATTATTATTATTATTATCATCATCGTTGTTATTAATATTTATTATAGTTACTCATCCGTCGTGCGTAGAGCGACGAACCAACACTAAATTGACTTCGAAAGGTTTGCCAACACAAAGCAACGATGTTTCATTATTTCGTGGTACAAATGTTTGCAACATGGCTGAGGGCATCGTGTCAAAATAACATGATTACCTCTTATTTTAGTTTGTAGTTCGGTGAATACTTCTGATTATTTTAAGTTCTTATTCATTAATGTTATTGTTGAGGTTGTAGTTGTTGTCGGTGATAATTGTGGTAGCGGCGGCGGCGGTGGTGGTGGCGGTGTTGTTATCGGCAATTTTTCTACGGTTTCGCTGTGTATGTACGTCCGCTATCAATACCCATCGATCCCGTCTGGTATATGTTTGCACAATGGTTAGTGGCTGTGTGTGTGTGTGTGTGTGTGTGTGTGTGTGTGTGTGGTTCAAGCATGAGCATGAATTGTTCGTATATGTGTGAATATGTTTTTTAGTCTGCCAACGAAAAACGATGTGCGTGTCTAAGGATAGTAGAGTAAGAGAGAGAGATATAATGATAAAGAGAGAGTGTATGTGTGTGTGTGTGTGTGTAATCACTGATATTTAGTGTGCATATATATGTGTATGTATCCATAAGTGTAAATGACAGACGGTGTAACAGCCCCAAATATGCTCCCAACCCCTGCGACTAAAACTGGCTTTAAAATGAAGTTTGTTTAATAGAACGGGATATAAACACACTGGACGAGTTCAAAACATACTCGGCATATAGAACTAACAACGGCTATTTCATACCTCCTACACCAAATTATACACCCAGTTGGCACACACACACACACACACACACACACACACACACACACACTATGAGAGCTGTATTTTGAATGCAGTGGTCTGGCTTAACTATTTCAATACAAATTTAAACACGTACACACAGACGTGGATATTAAGTTTTGATTTTATTTCTCACGCTGACAACACAACCATATAAACATGAATACATAATGTTAATTGCTTAAATAGTGTCAGAAACTAATCGAGTACAGATTACTATGAAGCATGAAGTTAAAAATAAAAACATCTCTAAATACTGACTTCATTCTCAAGATACAACGCTTAGTTTGGCAAGATCTTCAGACCAGTAAATCTTGCAGGATACGTTCAACATGGCAGCCACTGCACTGGATGGCTAACCTTTATGTATGTATGTGTGTGTGTGTGTGTGTGTGTGTGTACGTGTCTGCTAACTCCAAAAGTATTTTTATTCTCTCTCTGTTTATTTCCTCGTGTTCCTTTCTGTTGAAGAGCGTAGGCTCGAAACGTAAACGACTTTCTCACCTTCCCGAGGGTCAAACTAATACACTTGTCTTCGTCTTTTGTTTTACTGTAAATTTCAACTATATATATATATATATATATATATATATATATAATATTAGGATAAAAACTTTATAAGAATTTATCAAGTAGTTACCTTGAAAAAACCTCATAAGGAAGAAAAACCATCATTTTTTCCCCCAAAATATATATGATTCAATTTAATGCCCTTATATAAATTATATATATATATGTGTGTAGTTTTGTTGTTATTTTTGGGATTTACAATTTATTCTTTCACCGCAACCACTAGCTGGAATACACAGGTGCTTACAATTGTCAAGTATTACCTCTAAATTTCAATTTATATATATATATATATATATATATATATATATATATATATATATCAATGAAAGATCCAAGGATCCAGGTGTAAGTGGTACTCCACTAGCTATTCATCAGGCCGAAGATATTTAAGTTAAATGAAGGTTACATTGTCAAGTTAACTCGCGGAGGATTTGACTGAAAAGGATTTGATAGATCAAATCTCCTGCAAGTTAAATTGGGATCGCTTGACGACAATGTAACCTTTGAGAGAGTAATGTGCAATCATGTCTAATGTTACGGGAACGTAAACAGACTAACACCGGTTGTCAAGCGATGATGAGGGACAAACGCGGGGACACACACACACACACACACACACACACATGTACAACGTGCTTCTTTTCAATTGCCGTCTACCAAATCCACTCACAAGGCTTCGGTCGGCCTGAGGCTATAGTAGAAGACACTTGCCAAAGGATATACGCATAGGGACTGAACCCGGAACCATATGGTTTGGAAGCAAGCTTCTTACGACAGTCACTCGTCCATCCATACATACATACATACATACATATACATATATATATATATACTCACACACACGCCTGCACGTACGTCCACGCAGTCTCATACACACACACACACACAGCCGTATGTTTATAAATATATACATTCATAGAACATTTATGTGCATGTATTCTCTTTCTCCCCTCCCCACACACAGAACGCATAAACGAAACGAAAACGGTTTCCAGGTGAAACCTTTTGACTGCGAACCAAATCAAGCTCGAAAGAATAAATAGTCATAAGAAGTAAATAAAATAAACGGAAATAAATAAATAAATAAAATAACGTCAGCTAATTTGCGAAGTCTTACACGTTTGTACTAAGGCTTCTTGATTGCCAGCCGGTAGGTGGCGCTGCTGGTTTTTCAAAGAAACATTTGAATAGATCACGAACTTTTAAGACGAGAAAGCCGATGTAGAAAGGACATGTCGAATTGACTGGACTAAAGTTGAATTGGAGAGAGTGCATAGAATATGTGAAAAGGGTTTGTTAGAGGCTGTGAAAGTATGTAAACATGAGTTTTTGGAAGATTTCTATTCCACTTGAGAAAAGAAGGAAGGGGGGGGGAGAGATTTTTTTTCAATTTGTTATTTATAGCAATTTCAAAATGTTCGACCTTCTTCCGTCTTCCCAGTCCCAACATATCCCTGTTGTTCTCTTTCTCCGCTTCTCCCTCCACCCTTAACACACACACACACACACACACACACACACACACACACACACACACACACACACACACACACACACACACACACACACACACACACACACACACACACACACACACACACACACATATGCATGTATGTATGTGTGTGTATATTTGAATACGTAAAGGTTGGCGTATGTATATACGCATACATCTAGACTTGTGTATGTACATATGTGTGTATAACGAAACATGCATTTAGTAACGTACACGTGTACGCCCGTGCATATGTGTGCGTGTATATGCTCTATGTGTGTGTGTAAGTGCATATGGAAATGTGTACACACACCAATATAAAGAGGGAAAGATCAGATACATACATAAGCATATTCATTGATAAACTGATAGATAGATTGATAAACTGATAGATAGATTGATAAACTGATAGATAGATTGATAAACTGATAGATAGATTGATAAACTGATAGATAGATTGATAAACTGATAGATAGATTGATAAACTGATAGATAGATTGATAAACTGATAGATAGATTGATAAACTGACAGATAGATAGATTGATAAACTGACACAGAAAGATATAGATAGATAGATAGATTGGCAGACCGACAGACAGACAAACACATAGCTAGGTAGTTAGCTATATATAGATAGACAGACATAGATAGACTGGCAGACACATTGCTAGGTAGATAGATTGATTAGATAGATAGATAGATAGATACATGGATGGGTTTGTGGGTCGATAGATAAAGTTGATAGATTGAGAGATATGACGTATTTATACAGGGTTGAATTTTTGATTTTGTGTATATATATATATATGTGTGTGTGTGTGTGTGTGTGTGTGTGTGTGTGTGTGTGTGTGTGTGTGTGTGTGTGAGAGTATCTAAATAGTGCCTGTGTAAGGGTGTATCCTTCACTGTAATCTTCAACATTACTACTGCCACCACCATCCTCCTGTCCATCATCATCATCATCGTCACTAGCAACGCCATTTTTATTGTCGTCATTTTCATAGTCACCGTCGATATCCTCCTTTAACCGCCATTTTCTCTACCATAATCATCATGATCATCAAAAGCATTATTACTACTACTACTACTACTACTATCCTCATCACTATTACCACCAGGACCCCTCCCCATCATCATCATTACAATCAATACCACCACATTTACTTCAAGCACCACCATCAACTTCACCGCAACTACCACTATCATCATCACCACCACCATCACCACAATCATCATCAGCACCTCTTCTACTACTACTGTAACCATCACGATCATGACCACCGTTAACACCGACACCCGCCATCATTACTACCATAACCCACCACCACCAACACTACAACAGCAACAACAACAACAACGACAATAACAATGAAATACCACCATGCAAATAGAGAAATTCACAAATTCACAGAATCACAAAAACAAACAAATACACACAAATAGACAAATATAACAACCCCGGATAACGACTGTAATGCGCACACTGGTTTTCATTTGAAAGTAGACAGTTGTATAAATCTATTTCTTTATTCATTGCCTTCATAAATTCTACTAAACAAACCGAGAACAAAGTAAACCATATCCGCCATTTTATATGCTACTATTTCCGCTTACACAAATACAAACTGACGAAAAAAAAAAAAGAAAAACAAAGAAAGAAAAATAAAGAAGAAAGAGTAGTGGGGAAAGAAAAGCCGCCATTGTCACAATCTATTACTCTTCGCCCAGAAAGCAAAGCAAAAACCAAGACACACACACACGCACACGCACACACGCACACACACGCACACACACATTGTGGAGAGGCAACAACGACAATAATACTAATAATAATAATAACAACGACAAATATAATAGTATTAGTATTAATAGCATAATAGAAATAACAATAATAATAATAATAATACAAGATGTTTACTTAACATACGTCTAAGCTTTTGTATTTTGTATTTCGGTATGTATGTTCGTATATACGTTCCAATGTGTTTATATACGAGAGTTAAGTTTCTCTCTCTCTCTCTCTCTCTCTCTCTCTCTCTCTCTCTATCGCTCTCTCCATCTATCTTTTTCTATCTTTCCTTTTTTTTCTTTTTTACTTTCTCTCTCTCTCTCGCTCGCTCGCTCGCTCGCTCGCTCGCTCTTCTTTTCTATCTCACTCTGAAATCGTATTGACAGAAAAAATTTTAACAGTAAAGCCAACTAAATCGTTATTCCTGCCATCTTAGAAGAACCATTCTGTCTTCGAAAATAATTTCCTGTTTACATTAACGATTCTTGCAAACCATTCGCTAAACCCATTAACGGTTTAATATTACTGTTTGTACATTGCTTGTTCTGTGATTTGGTTTTTATTGTTTTTTTGTTGTTGTTGCTTTTATGGCATTTTTCTTTTATTTATTCTTCTTTTTGCCTTGTTCTTTACTCTGAGTCTTCTTATATACATACATACATACATACATACATACATACATGTATACATACACGCATACATATATATTTATATACATACACACACACATTGTTACACATACATACATTTCGATGTATGTATGTGTGCATGTGTGTGTTTATATATATATATATATACACACACAGATGCACGTATCTACACACACACACACACACACACACACACACACACACACACACATATATATATATACGCACATATACATATATGTTTGTATGTATGTATGAGTATATATATATATGTGTGTGTGTGTATAATACACATCCGTACATAATATATCTGTGT
This sequence comes from Octopus bimaculoides, assembly GCF_046866305.1. Lineage (NCBI taxonomy): Eukaryota > Metazoa > Mollusca > Cephalopoda > Octopoda > Octopodidae > Octopus > Octopus bimaculoides. The sequence continues at coordinate 9,063,005 of NC_142953.1, forward strand.
ATATATACATATCTACAAATGTGTATCTACGTCTCTCTCTCTCTGTATATATATATATACACACACACATATATATATACATATATATAGGTGTGTGTGTGTGTATATGCACATATACATGTTTATATACACACACACACACACACATTCGTTGTTTATTTTTATATTTGTATTCTTGTCTTCTTTTTCTTCTTCGTTATTTATATTTTCTCTGCTATGAATTTCGGTGAAAATGGAATTCAGTCCAAGATAGAGCTCAACATCTGTGTTTCTCATTTCAAATATTTACCAAAAGATTTCCCAAATCAAATAGTTGCAGATGTAAAAAGCTGGACCATTCTAACTCGTTTTATCAATTCGTTGTTTTAATATAATACTATTTCCGTAGCTCTTTCATTTCCCGCTGTCTTCATTGTTCCGTTAGTCACGTTTAACAGTACCTCTTAAGTCAAGTCACTTATTTGTTTTATTTTAAACTTAAAAACAGTGATTTCTGTAGAGATTACAATAACGTTAGTAGTAGTAGTAGTAGTAGTAGTAGTAGTAGTAGCCGTTGTTACAGTAGTAGCTGTGTGGTAAGTAGCTTGCTTACCAACCACATGGTTCCGGGTTCATTCCCGCTGCGTGACACTTTGGGCAAGTGTCTTCTCCTATAGCCTCGGGCCGACCAAATCCTTGTGAGTGGATTTGGTTGACGGACACTGAAAGAAGCCCGTCGTATATATATATATATATATATATATATACATTTAATGAATGGAGTAAAACGCATACCTCATAAACAGGAGTTACACCACAGTTATTTTGTGATCTTTGCTACCCTCGTATCTATTAACCAATTTATTTTGTTCGAGTTATTTATTAATTAGGAGAAAACAAAAACATATAATGAAATATATATATATATATATATATATATAATGTGATTGCGTGTATTTGTCCCCCAACATCGCTTGACAACCGATGCTGGGGTGTTTACGCCCCCGTAACTTAGCGGTTCGGCAAAAGAAACCGATAGAATAAGTACTGGGCTTACAAAGAATAAGTCCTGGGGTCGATTTGTTCGACTAAAGGCGGTGCCTCAGCAGTCAAATGACTGAAACAAGTAAAAGAATAAATGAAAATATATATATATATATATATATATATATATATATATATATATATATCTTTCTTTCTTTCTTTCCTTTCCCGAGCGTCTAGTAACACAATCTGTATCACGTCCTCACGTTGTTGTTTTTTGTTGGGTTTTGTTTTGTCTTTTTCCTTTTTTGAACTTATATATATATATATATATATATATATATATATATATATATATATATATATGCACAGACGAGTTTCTGCACAATTTCTGTCAAGCAAATATCACTCTAAGCAGGACTGTGATGAAACCCACCCACCTACCCACTAAATGTTTCAGACCGTGAAATCTATCTCAAAACCACTAGCTTCAAGATATAGTTCTTAACCACGCATCTATACCTTGGGTTCCCCGTAGTAAAGTATCTCCTCAACTTCCTCCGCCCAGTTTATCTGTACACTCTTACGTTCCGGTTATATTGCTAGTTTGAAGAAAACTGATCGGAGTTAATTATACATAACACTGTACAGCATACGGCTTAATGCATTTGGTTTCGTTAAACAGATGTAATGTTATTTGGGATTGTCTTTATGTTAAAAACCAACCGGCCAATGGACTATCACAATACGTTTGCTTGGGAATCCCAAGGGTATAGTGTATACGCATATACCTATGTACATATACGGAAACACGAGGTGGTGGTGGTGGTGGTGGCGGCGGCGGCGGTAGTGAGGTAGAATGGGTAGTGTTGGTGAGGGTGGAAAAGGTAGTGAGTGGAACGAGCTTCCATCACAAGCTGGTGATTAACACACGCTTAGGGCGGGTAACCACACAGAAACTCGAGTCCATGTGTATCACGTAAGGCTTGAGATGGAGCCGATGACCTCCTCTCGCAAATACCAATCGGACACAGAATGTGTGTCGCTAGCCAGCCAGAGGTGATGTATTCCTGGCGCTATAAACATCAGTAACTCTGTCCAGTATAAGATGCCACACTTAATTGGCAAATATATGTTACAGTATGTTACATCGTGAAATGGCTGAGCAAGTCACAGACATGTGTACCCCTAACATAATCCTTAGGTAGATTCAGCGTGGCACTGAGTGTAACAAGGCTGGCCCTTTGAAACACAGGTACAACTCATTTTTGCCAGCTGAGTGGACTGGAACAACGTGAAATAAAGCGTCGCCGGGAATTGAATCGTGAGTAGAATGCGCTAACCACTAAACTACGCACCTTCACACGCACATATATGCATATGTCTATATATATATATATATATATATATATATATATATATATGCTAGTCCACCCTACTGGTCATCTTTCTATATGTAAAAATATACCTTAATCCACTTAGATTTCAGATATTTTTTCTGAATCTCTCGGATTCTTTAAATATGCTAGCTTCCTGGTAATAAATCGATATTAATTAATATCTGATTTTTACCCTATGTTTTAATCTTATATATATATATATATATATATATATATATATATATATATATATATATATATCTACCCCTCTGTCCTGGCCTCTACTTGACTGCTTCTGTCCCTTCCTCCTTGTTCCACTTCCTCCCTCCACCATCCTCTCTGCTCTCGTGTGACCTGTGGTCAACTTTCTTTTCACTCCAGCCGCTGTGAAGGCAAGACAAACTACTAGCATTCTACCTCAGATTTGCGTTTGGCCGTACGGCTTTTGAATGTTGGTTTCACTGTCCATTTTTTCCTGTCTTGGTTTGTGTTTGCCACCTTGGAATCCTCTGTGTAGTGGGTTGATCCACTACTCAGGAAGAGACTATTCTAGAGTACGTTCTGTCTTGTCTTCGAAACGTCTAGATAGAATAGAGACAGCTGATGAAGGGATATTCCAAGTGGCTTTCCGTTTTCCTATGTGTTCGTTCCGTTGTCTGTAGTTTATTGTTCTAACGTCCCGTACCCTGATATGCATGTATATACACATGTAGATGTAAGTATGTACATATATGTGTGTATACATGTATATATATTCTTTGTATTATATATATATATTTGTGTGTGTGTGTGTGTGTAGAAAAATACACACTCATAGATACACTGCATACGTACCAAATTAATTGTTTTCGATACGATAAAATTCATATTTAGTTCGCACGGTCGTTTTTCAAAGACAGTCAGTCAGCTCAATTGTTGAGGGCTGTATGCTACCTTAGCGCATTGTTAGAGATATTTCTGCTCCGATTCCGCCGAAAACTCAGAAAATCTCTATTGCCAACCATTCAGGTTTCACACAGTTTCTTGTTTATTGATTCGTTCCGCCCGTTTCACAATGATGGTTACATTCCGGTGTCTTTGCAAATGTGTGTGTGTGTGTGTGTGTGTGTGTGTGTGTGTGTGTGTGTGTGTGTGTGTGTGTACATATATATATATATATATATATATATATATATATATATATATATAAAGAGAGAGAGATATATTAACACACACACACATACACTCATGTATGAGTAAATAATGCTTTATAAAATAAAGTAAAACGAAAGCCGGCTTCATGAAGCTACGTCCATTTTACATCTGAACACACTTTCTGTATGGAACCCATTGAGGTGTTGTTGGTGAATAGAATGAGTTTGTGTGTTTGTGTGGATTCCAAAGTTTTTATTTCTATTTTTGTTGTTGCTTTCGTTTAACCCCAAGTCGGTTCTGATCGAGTCTACACCGATGATCAAAAGCTTGCTAACGATGCATGACTTCGCTGCCTTTAATAGTTTTCTATTTGTCGTATCAGACCGTTTATCGAGGAGTACATTATGGCAACGTGTATCCTTCGGTAGACATGATGAAAGACATTCCACCCATAGCCGACCCACCTGTTTTTCTTCGCTTTAAAAAAAAAAAATTTTTTTTGTTCCAAATATAGATGCAGACATGGCTATGTGGTAAGAAGCTCGCTTCTCAACCACATGGTTTCGGGTTCAATCCCACCGTGTGACACTTAGGTTACGAGGGAATTTTGTAGATGAAAGCTGAAAGAGGGCCGTCGTATATGTTTGTGTGTGTGTACGTCCAAACACTACTTCACAACCGATATTGGTTTGTTTACGTCCCCGTAACGCAGCACTTAGGTAAAAGAAATACCAAGTTATTTTTTTGAAAAGTACTGTTTGACTAAACCCTTCAAGACCCCATGATAGCCGCAGTCCAATTACTGATGAAAATACAAAAACTACATTAAAGAATATTCTCTTCTCTTTTTTTTTTTTTTTTAAGAAGTGGTCTCTCGTTCAACTGCGCCCCACACATAATCAAAGGGGTTGCAGTTTAGGGAGTTGGGTGGCCAGATGTTAGGGGTTATGTGGCCGCAGAAATTGTGTGACATCCAGAGTCCTGTTGTCAGACATTATCAGCAGTCACCCTCTTCACCCAGGGCAGCACTACCTCCTCCAGGCACTTGATGTAGGCCGCCGTGTTGAGTCTGAAGCCGTGTAGGAAGATGAATGGAGGCATTATGTCGGGACATATTTTGGGGACACGGCAAGGCAACGGTTGTTCTGTGAATTCACCATCTGACCCTGGTAGAAATTTTTCTCGTCTGAGAAAAGCCAAAGTATGTTCGGTTGCAGGAGACGCTTGAGTTTGTTCAAAAGCTTCGTAGCGCGGTCTTTTCTCTTGTCCTTGATGGCTTGGGATAAACATTGGCCCTTTCTCATCTTCTACCGAATATCTTCATGCACTACCTGCCTGATAAGAAACTCAGACACTCCATGGACCTGATTGACTTGGGATCGTTGTCAGTCATGGCCAGGATTTTACCAATAAATTTAGGAGTTCTTTTCTTATTAGAACAATCAGAGTGAGTTTTCTGATCTGCCATACCTTCTTAATCACCATTAGATTCATCCAACTCTTTCCGAATCCTCTGCACTGTCCTTAGATTGACACCCAAACATTCTGAAATGTTCTTATTGGAGCTTCCGGCGCGAATGCCAGGCAGTACAGCATGTCGTTTCCAAATTTCTGGCAGAGTGAATTGCGTCATGGTCGTGTATTTCTCACAGACGGTGCCCAACTAACCCTACTATATGTGTAGTCGACATAATCAAAGACAAACAATGCGCATGCGTGAAATTAAAAAAAATAGAATGGTGACAATTTACCCATCGCACCATATATATATATATATATATATATATTCTACGTTGTATATTTTAATAATTACTGGTATTTTTATATATGTAAAGCATAATCTGTTATACATGCTTGTATATTGTTATTGTTTTTTTTTTTTTTTTTTTTTTCATAAATAAATACACATAATATAATGTCTAAAAGTTGTTGAATATCACCTTGATCCCCTCCATTTTCTTATTGCCGTATATATATATATATATATATAATACACACACACGAACACATAAACACAAGCAAGCCCACATACACACTCAGAGATATACGAATATGCCGGCACAGTTATAAGACATATGCATGAACACATGAACGCATACACTCTAATTTTAATACGTTTTGTATAAAAAGAAAATACGACCGAACAAAGACATGCGAAGACAAATAGGAGCTCCACCCAGTCGGTGTAAATGTATACACAAACAGCAATAAAAAAATTTCTGTCAATAAAAGTGCCACATCTTCATTTTCCGCAGTAATAATAAAATATTTATCTAGAAAAAAAAAAAAAAAAAAAAAAAGACAATATTGTTGTGGCTGAAATACATTTGATCATAGTTCGGCTGCGACGAAGCCGACTCAGGGTTCAAAAACAAGTATATTTATCATAGGCGTAGAATTGGCTGCGTGGCAAGAAGCTTGCTTCTCAACGACAGAGGTCCGGGGTTCAGTCACACTACGTGACACCAAGGACAGGTGACTTCTGTTATAGCCTTCGGCCGACCAAGCCTTGTAAGTGGGTTTGGTACACAGAAACTGAAAGAAGCCCATCGCATGTATGTATGTATGTATTTGTATATTCTCCCACATATAATACACGCTCACGTGGTCGCACCAGCTAATCCTGTCTCCTCTCATCACACACTACCAACTTTTGGATTCTACCTTCTTTCCTTCTGGATCTGGACTGTTTGATTCTGAACTTTATACCCTCCGGCTGCACCTCTCCTACCCACGGATTACACTGGACCCATCTTCTGATTGGAAATCGCTTCAGTATACCACGACGTCTAAAAAACTTTTGAACTTTTCCACTTTTGTAAACCTCCTTTATCATCCTTTTTTACCTTACTTTCCTTCTCCGTATTCTTTCTGTTGAAGAGCGTAGCTCGAAACGTCAAAGACTTTCCGTATTCCCGAGCGTCATACTAATATATACTTTTGTTATTTACACCACCTGTCCTCGTCTGTTGTTATTATTTGTATATTCTCCCATATATATATGTATGTATGTGTGTGTGTGTGTGTGTGTGTGTGTGTGTGTGTGTGTCCAGCATCGCCTGACAACCGATGTTGTTGTGTTTACGTCCCCGTAACTTAGCGGTTCGGAAAAGAGACCGATAGAATAAGTGGTCGATTTGCGTATATATAATATACACGCACATACACATATCTAATATATATATATATATATGTATATATATATGAGAATGTTGTTCTCCTGGCTGCGAATCTATCTAGATTCGTCACCAGTGACACAATTTTTCCCTTCTATAAAATCAGGGACAAAGCAACATATAATCAGCGCATTAGCAAAGAAGCATATATTATCGCAAAATATAAACCTCCTTTGAATGCTTCCACCACAGATGAAACTACTGCAGGAATTTAGAACAATTCCAAACATTACAGCTATGACCACAACAGGTCACTTTTAGGTCATTTGACCATTAAAGATTCCACGAAAATTTACTGTCACAATACTCCTGTATTTTTCTTTTCTTTCTCCTACATTCTCTTTTTGCCCAACTCCTACTTCTCTTCCTTGTTCATCTCCTCCTCCTTCTTTCTCTTCTTCTCCCTCGGCTGCTTCTGCTTAAATCATCATTTCTCT